>NW_023466442.1:0-861 GCF_013731165.1 Rhagoletis pomonella
TTGATTCCCAGTGGGAACGGTCACCATAGCTGGGCTCTAAGCTACCGAGGGGGTCGGCAGGTCGCGGATAGCCGGACGGCCTGTAGTAGCAGGTTAGTTGCGAAATAAGGTTAAACGAATAAGCAATCCCCGACGATGAGCAGCAGGAATAGAGGACGCGGTATAAAAGCCAGCAAGTCTGATGAAATTCCTGTGATAGTGGCGAGTGGACACCGCCTCTTTGAAATATGTGTCCCCCTCATCATACATATGATGAGTTACAAAAACAAAAAAACCCAGGCGCGACGGCTTCCATATTGGACGGCTTCCTGGTCAGCGTTTGTTCACCATGTTAGGTGCGGCTGATACAACAATCCAGACCGGTACGCGCTGCGGCGCACTGGGAGTCCCTCGAAATCCCTACAGCGATTTCTTCGCTGGCAGGGTAGAGACGGTCATGTGAGCGTACTCTGCCGAGGTGTCAGCCGCGGTGCGTATCAGTAACCAGCCACTTCGGTCCCTGGTCAGGGAGTGTGCATTGGACGCAGGAGTAGTAGACCGCGTTGCCCCGGGCGAGCGCCGGTCCATCCGTGTTTTCCGGGACCGGTAAAGCGAAGGACAGGCCTCAAGGAACTGGGGTAGGGGCATAGTCCCCGAGGGTATACCCGTTCCTGTCTATTTCGGCCCGCCCCCCTGCACACGATGCGCTGGAAAAAACAAAAGAATGGATTCTAAAATGAGAAAAAACAACAACAACAACAACAATGTAAACGAAGCCAGCAGCGGCGCGAAAAACCTGGACGGCAGGGGCTGCAAGGTGCTTGGGGCAGACCCGTCCCAGGGAACACCGACTGCAGAAACTGACCCGTTCAAGCGTGCGTC
>NW_023466442.1:961-7509 GCF_013731165.1 Rhagoletis pomonella
AAGAGGCTGACGGAGGCAATGTGCCCGCCACAACGCTCAATAAACAATAGCATGCGAGAGATACTCAGCTCACTAGCAAAGCTGCATGCGAGTGCCCTGGAGGAGTACTCCAGAATAAAGGCAAGCAGACGGAGTATTTTCAACATACCGGTGACTGCTGAAACCCCGAAAAGGCCCCGAGATGAAAGCCAACTAAACCGTAGGACGCCACCCAAGAAAAATAAAACCACGCAGGAGGAGGCGACCACCAACCCTGCAACCAAACAGAGTAAGGTGGCGCCAAACTAAAATTCCGGCAAGATTAAGGAGAAGGAGGTGGAGAAAGAAGGAAAATGGGTAGAGGTACAACGCAGGTCACATGGCAAAAAGAAGATGGCATACAAACCACTACCACGGCCAGATGCCATCATTATAGCTCGGACGGGAGATATGACCTACAGCGATATACTAAGGACCGTAAAAAAGGAAGAGGCGCTGCAGAAACTCGGCGAGAGCGTATCACGCATCAGAAAGACGGTCAAGGGTGAAATACTGCTGCAGCTTAAGGAGACGCAAATGAAGGACACGGGCGAACTCAAGAGCGAAATAGGTAGGCTTCTAGGGGACCAGGCACAGATCAGAGCCCTAACCCACGAGACGATGGTAGAAATCCGTGACCTGGACGAGATTACCACCAAAGAGAATATTGCCGAGGCCATCCGCAACCAGATAAAGGAGCTAAACCACCTTAACGAGAATGCGATAAAAAGCATCAGGGCGGCTTATGCGGGCACACAAACCGCGGTGGTAAATCTCCCAGCGCAGGAGGCAAGATTACTTCTTGACGCGCAGAAAATAAAGATAGGATGGGTTGTGTGCAGAGTAAGGGAGAAACCGAACCCCAAAAAATGCTTCAGGTGCCTGGAATATGGCCATATAGCGAGAGACTGCAAAAACGCGGAAGACAGAAGTCAATGCTGCCTAAAATGTGGAGAAAATGGACACTTTGCGAAAGCCTGCGACAAAAAGCCACACTGCAGAGCATGCAAAAACCAGGGAAGAAAGAACACCGAGCACCAGATAGGTAGTTGGAGGTGTCCGCTATACCAGGAGGCGTGCAAGAAATCAAGAAAATGAGAGTCATGCAGTTGAATCTCAACCACTGCGAAGCAGCGCAAGAGCTGCTCAGGCAAACGGTGTACGAGGAGAAGGTGGACATAGCAATAATCAGCGAGCAGTATAAAAGTATAGACAGTGGAGCATGGATATCGGACCTCACAGGCAAAGCTGCAATATGGATATGCGGAGGAAAAGCTTTCCAAGAAAAGCCGCTGCTTGGTAAAAGCTACTACACACGAGCGAAGGTAGACGGTTTTAACTTTTATAGCTGCTACATACCACCAAGTATCCCACAAAATGAATACGAGAACATCCTAGACAGTTTGGTTCAAGAAGTCCGGACCACCACAATGAACGTTATAGCAGGGGACTTCAATGCATGGGCAGTGGAATGGGGTAGCGTCCACACAAACAGGCGGGGAGATGCACTACTAAAGGCGTTTTCGGTACTTGATGCGGTGCTTCTGAATTCGGGGAACAAAAATACCTTTGAGAAGAATGGTCGAGGCTCGGTGATTGACATTACTTTCGCTAGTAGTTCCTTGGTGCGCTCAACGAGCTGGAAGGTGTCGGACCTCTATACGAACAGTGACCATCTGGCAATCATGATGGAGCTAGGGAATTGTGCACAGAGCCGACAAAGGGCGATCACCAGGAAGGTGCAAACGAGGGGCTGGAAGGTAGAGACTCTGGATGAAGAGCTCTTCAGACTCGTGCTGGATGAGGAAATGGCCACTGAGGATAACACTGAGCTCCAGGCTGAAACACTGGTGAGGCACATCAGTAAAGCCTGCGACGGTGCTATGTGCAGGAGAAAACACGGCTCTCTCAGGCAGCCGGCGTACTGGTGGAACGAAAAAATCCTGGCCATAAGGGGTGAGTGTCATAAGGCGAGGCGGTTGTGTCAAAGGAACCGTGGCTCGATGGAACATGCCGTGCTGCGCGAGGCCTTCAAAAAGAAACGAAGTGACCTTAAAAATGCCATCAAAAGCAGCAAAACCAGCTGCTTTAAGGAGCTCTGCGAAAAGGTGGATGAAAACCCATGGGGTGATGCCTACAAGGTGGTCATGAAGAAAATAAAAGGTGGTAAAGGCCAGGCACCAACCTGTCCCACTCTCCTAAAAGACGTCGTGCAAACTCTCTTCCCTGTGCAAACGCCAGGAGGTCGGCGACCGCAAGCAGAGAAACCGGAGGGAATGGAAGCACCAACGGTTACAGACGAGGAGGTGGTCCAAGCAGCAGAAAGATTTGGTAATGACAAAGCGCCAGGCCTAGACGGAATACCAAACAAGGCTCTGAAGGTTGCCATCAAGCACAACACGGGTCCGTTTACCGAACTCTTCACGCGGTGTCTGCGAGAAGGCGTCTTCCCAAAAATCTGGAAGAAACAGCGGCTGGTCCTACTGCAGAAACCAAACAAGCCGGCAGGAGAACCAAGCGCATACCGACCTCTCTGTATGCTGGATACGCTTGGTAAGATACTGGAGCGATTAATCTGTGTACGGTTGGAGCAGCACCTAGAGGAGGAACTGCCGGGTCTCGCCGATAACCAGTATGGTTTTCGAAGACAGAGGTCAACCATTGATGCAATTAAAAAGCTCACCGATGTCGCAGGCAAGGCAATAGAAGGAACAAGATGGCAAAATGGCACGAAGGAATACTGCGCGGTGGTGACATTCGACGTAAAAAACGCCTTCAATTCGGCCTCCTGCCTCACATACTAAGTGCTCTGGAAAGAAAGAACACGCCGCCCTACTTGCTAAGGATGGTATCCAACTACCTATCTTGTAGTACTTGGTGACGGGTGGAGTACCACAGGGCTCCGTACTTGGGCCACTACTTTGGATTGTCCTCTATGATGGAATTCTGGGACTGCCGCTGCCAAGGGAGGTACAATTTTTCGGATACGCCGATGATATAGCAATAACAGTAGTGTTCCACCAGTTCTAGCTATTTGGGACTTTTTGCAACAGCACGGCGCAACAAATAAAGAACTGGCTCGCTGCAACGAATCTCCAACTCGCAGGGCAAAAAACCGAAGCGGTGGTGATCACAAGCCGAAAAAAGATGGAGAGCGCTACGCTCAACATCGATGGACATAGCATCAAAACACAGCAGTCGCTGAAATACCTGGGTGTCATGATAGACTCGAGATTAAGCTACAAGGTGCACATTGATAAAGCCTGTGAAAAAGCGGCAAGAGTGACCACGGCTCTAACAAGACTAATGGCTAACATCGGCGGACCGAGCCAAAACAGACGAGCGCTTCTAGCAAAAGTGAGCCAGTCCATACTAATGTATGCAGCACCCATCTGGGGACCCGCGTTGCAGCGCAAGACTTACGCGAAGGCGGCAAAGTCGGTGTACCGACTAAATAGCATCAGGGTGACTAGCGCCTTCCGTACTGTGTCACACGAGGCGGTCGGAGTCTTAGCGGGCATCATGCCCCCAGAAATAATGGCCATGGAGCTAAAAAGAGTCTTCGATAAGTCCCGAAACTTAGGCAGGTGCCTGACAATCGAAGAGCGAAAACAAGAGAGGGATGCAAGTCTAAATGAATGGCAAAGACACTGGGATGTGACGACAAAAGGGAGGTGGACGCACAGGCTGATCAATAACATAAAAGCGTGGGTGGGGAGGAAACACGGAGAGACCGACTTCTACGTGACACAGTTTCTGACGGGGCACGGCTGCTTTCGAGAATACCTGTTCAAATATGGGCATGATGACGGGCGGTAGCGGCGACGAAAACGTACTACACGTATTTTTCCACTGCCGAAAATACGAGGCAGATCGAACAGACATAGAGCAGCTGATAAAGGAGAGCATGACGCCTGACAATATCGTGGGGCACATGATAAACTCAAAAGCGGTGTGGAGCAGAATTAAGGCGTGGTCCGCAATAGTCCTCCAGGAGCTAAGAGCGAAAGAAAGACAGCGCAGTAGCGAAAAGAGAAGACTGAACGAGAGATAAGCCAGAAAGGCGTGTGTGAAGAGCCAATTGGCAAAGCTACGCCTTGCGACGTAATACCTAACGGCGGTCCCGCAAGGCGAAACACAAGGCTTCAGACGTCGGAGTTAAGGGTTTAGTACGTAGGCGCGCTGTCTCGTCCTGAATTATGTGATAACATAGTCTGGGCGTGGTCCCGAATGAGGTGCACCCTTAGCGGACAGGATGACGAATCGTGCATCACATCTTTGGAAGACTCCCCCTCCGTTGAATAGAAAAAAAGCCTATGCAAAAAACACTACCTTATTTTCATATCTTTCCACCTCGCTTTTCTCTGCTGCACTCACCAAGCTAAGAGAACGTAAGTCAAAGCCCGCTCTCCGACTTAGATACGTTCGGTACCAAGAACTCACCTCAGCGGTGAGCGGCTCTTTACGTATTATTATATCCATTTGTGCATTCCTGCACACATACATATATACGCACTGTAATCAAAACAAACTCTCTGTTTTTTCGTACTTCTTCACTCACCACTGCGGTGACAAAGCGTAGCTTAGACATATCTTCGGCTCAGGGATGGGCATTTTTGAATGAATTATTATTCAAATAATAATATTCTTCGTATTTGTCAATGTTATTGTGGCTTGTTAACATTTTATTTTAATATTTTTATTTTAGGAAAAATTGCTTTGTTGCTTTTTCAATTTTTCCTAATAAACAATCGTGGTACAAAGCTCAATAAAAATATTAAAATAAAATAATATTCTTCATTCAAGCACTTTCGAATGATGAATAAATTTTCATTCATCATTCAAGTAATTTCAAATAAGAATAAATTTTTATTCATCATTTATTCATTTATTCATTCTTTCTTGATCACATTACCAGGTAGATAGTAATGGTAAATGTTCATGTCGTATATACATATTAATTGTGTATGAAATATTAGATAATATAATATCAAAGTCCACATATGTATGCATATAAGCATGAACATAAGTTCGTACTTATTTAATTATGTATATATATACATTAAAGTGGTCCAAAAATGTATGTAAAAAAAATAAGGTCGGACTTGTTATATACCGAAAAAAAATATACCCATATTTTTTCATTTTGAAATAAGAAATAATTTAGGTAGTGCTCAAAGCGCTCAAAGTTTTCCATGCATTTTATATGGAGAAAAAAAACTTTTCGTAGAAATAGTGTAGAATTCTTGAAAATCAATATTTTTCGATCGGAAGACCTTACTTATGTTCAGGAGATTCTCAGTAATAATACTCAATTGTTTCTTTAACAATTTTTTCATGGTAACTATATTTTATAGGTCCTACAAAGCCCTTAGAAAATGCAATGGGGGGACCAATAAAAAATCTTTAATCATAAAACATGGTTAAATAAACAATTGAATATTAATACTGGAAGTCTCCTGAAGAGCACCACAGTTTTCCGGTCGAAAAATATTAATTTTTAAGAGTTTTATACCATTTCTACGAAAAATTGTTTTTTCTCCATATAAAATACATGGAAAACTTTGAGCGCTTTGAGCACTCGCTAAATATTTTTCGATTTCAAAATAAAAAATAGGGGTATATTTTTTTCGACATAGATCAATCCTAGGGTGTGCCGGCATTAAAACTCCGACTTTATTTTTTTGGACCACTCTAATGAACATATGTATAAAATACGTGAAGGGATTTTTTGTCCAGGTCACCAGATCTGCACCGTTCATTCGATTTTAAAAAATGAGGTGTCAAATCAAAGGGCTCGGGCTGTAAAAGTGCTATAAGGTTTTACTTTTTCGAAAAGAGTTGCCACCTTTCAAAAAAAATTAATTACAAATTAAAAAAAATTAATTAAATAATTACTAAAATATGGGTATCAATCTAAATGGTTTTGAAAAGGTTTTATTTTTTATTACATACAAGGGGTTGCTACCTGTTTAAAAAAATCAAATTCAATTTCAATTATGGAAACTAGATAGGTGAAATATTCATCACCATATGGGCGTCGGGTGGGAGAGGTTTAAGGAGGGTTTAGTTTGGAAATATTTTAAGAAGGGTTGCCACCTAATTTAAAAATTGAAAGTAATTAAATTTTGCAGAAGTTACTTAAATATGTGAAACATTAAAACATGGGTGCCAAGCAAAAGTGAGTTGAGAGCTTTGAGCATCCAGACTAATTATGTGGTTTTTAAGAAGGGTTGCCACCTGTTTTAAATGTTAAATTCAAATTAAATTAATAAAAGATGGATTTCAGCCGAAATAATTTTCAAAAAGGTTTAATTTTAATTTACATGCACCAGGGCTGCCACCTGTTCAAAATATCAGGTTTATGGTGAATTAAAGCACACTGGGTAATGAAATTATATATAGGTGTCAGACGATAGAGGTCTAAGAACGACATAACAATATATGGGTGCTAAACTAAAGAGCGTTAAGAAATCTTTAGAATATTTGAAAATATTCAAATTAATTACTTCTATTTTAAATGCATTTTG
>NW_023466443.1:0-7506 GCF_013731165.1 Rhagoletis pomonella
TGTAATCGATATAATAATCAATAATAATAATCGATATTGTTATCGATACAATAATGGATATTGTTATAGGTATAATAATCGATTAAATAATTGATTTTGTTATCGATTTATTCATTTATATTTTTAACGATATGTACAATAATCGATACTGATGATTGTTATATTTATCGATGAATTAATCGATCTTACAATCGTTGTATTTTTCTATATGTTTATGGATATTGTTATCGGTATTTTTATCGACACAGTTACCAACAGGGTTTACGATATACTAATCGGAACATGGAATGTGATCACATTACATGACATCACACCACATTTTATCACATGATATAAAGAGACATAACATGATATTACATCACATAATATGATATCACATCACACGATATCACGTGACATCACATTATATGGCATGACATCACATGACTTGACATCACATGATATGACATGGTATGGTATGACAACATATGACATGACATCACAGGGTATGACAACACATGACATGACATCCTATCACATCACGTAAAATCACGTCACATCTTATCACGTCATCGCACCTCATCTCATCTACGTGAGAAGAAAAAGAAGAGGATATAAGCAAAGATGTGAAAGATAAAAACAAAGATGAAGACCAAGGTAAAGTTACCGATTTCAAATCCAAAAACACCGTTGGAAAAGTAATTTTCTGTAGATGACGAGAGTTTTTATTGTTTCGAAATTGGTTGAAAATCGCCGTTTAAAAATTTCCATATTTGTGTATGGTTGTTTTTGCAACCTATTCAATTTAAGCGGTTTCGCATTTGGTTTTACTTCGTATTTGAAATTAAACTTTGAAATGAAGATAAATATGAAGATGAAGAAACAAGTGATAACGATGAAGACAAAAAAAGGCAAAAGTGAAGATAAAGTCGAAAATTGAGATAAAGGCGAAAATGGAGACAATGAGAAATACATAAGAATTAGGTTAACAGAGCTGAAATTTTCCGATAGGAATCGAAATAAAATCGAATCATCGAAGTTTATAATTATCGAAATTTATCCATGCTTATTAAGTTATCGCACCGTATCGAATTATTCAAACCGATCAATGTTTACTGAGTTGTCGAAATTTATAGACACAGAAACTAAGTTGTCCAAATTTACGGATAGTTATCGAGCTATAAAAACATGTGGGATTAACGAAATTTGTCAAGTTAATGAAATGTATCAAGTTATCGATATTTATTGAATGATCATTATTTATAGACTTAACGAAATATATCGAGGTGACGTAATGCATGGAGTTCTTTCAACTTACAGAGTTATCGATAATTATTGATCTACTGAAATTGGTTGGTTCAACGAAGCGAAGTTTATGGAATTTTCAATATACATCGATTTATCGAAATTTCAAGATTATATAAGCTTATCGATTTATCACTGCTTATCGAATTTTATCGTGCTAACAGAGTGTAATGAGATAGCAAAATTTTTCGATAGCTTTCGAAAAATGTGGAGATGTCAAAAGTAAAAATTTATAAAGGTATCCAAAGTTTTTACATTTTTGAGTTATCGAAATTTATCGAGCCATCGAATTTCACATTTATCGAAATTGGTCGAGTTAACGAATTTTGTTGAGTTATCGAATTTTAGTGTTCTTGAAATTCATAGAACTATCGATATGTATCAAATCATTGAAATTTATCGATAAACTTGAATGTATCGGGTCAATTCCAAGTCCTGCCGAGGTCCTCCAAAGACCAACAGAAGATTTTCCGGTTAGTTATTTTGTACCGTATAAGTTTTGCTACGTGTTAAGTTAGCAAACCTCTCCAAGGCTTCTAAAACTAGAAAAACTGTCGAATTTCGACAGTAACTGGCACTCTAGTACTTCATAAAACGACGGACCAAGTTGTCATATGACCATATGACCCGTGGCTAGCCATGCTATTTAATAAGGTGGCCAACTTTTTTACAATGGAAAGGAGGACACAATGAAATATCGTTAAAAAATTATATTATTCATTGGAAAAATAACAAACTATATATGATGCCTTAAAATACATTATTAGAATCGAAACGGTAATAGCCCGAGGCATGCCTTTTAATTCTCGTTTTACTGTAATATGTAGCATCACATAGGTGCAATCATGATACAAAAAAGAAGGTAGTTTCAATAAACAACTTTTGACGGATAATAAAATTTTTTGAAGTTTCATAAATTGTGAGTATTATCATCGGCCTTGCCACTTTGGTAATATTAAAACAATAAATCGGAGCATTTTCCTTCCAATATTTATACCAATGTAATAATATTTCAAATCAAAAACCATCATCAGTACTTGGTGATTTTTTTTACTTACGTAGCTCGCATTATTTTTATTAAAAATATATAAAATATAGACTCTTAAAGAAGACTTTATCGTAATTGTTCTTTTTATTTTATAATAAAAACCACGCGCGCATTATGCTGTTATTTTTTCGTTTTCTTATTTTGAATGCAATCTTGCGATCTAAAACTCTAATTCTAAAGAATGTTCTTCCCAAATACTTAAAACCTTTTTATATTTAGGTGCAAATTCACTTTTAAATTTCTCATCAGATTTTGCAAAAAATTAGCTTTCACAAATTTTGAACTTAAAGTTTCTAATGTATACAAAAAACTTGAAGTCGGCTTGAACAGACCGCCCTCCGATAAACAATAAACATATCGTCGCATAAAGTACAAAACCGCGTATCAACAAAATGCAAAACTGCCTATGTGAGGTTGCATAAATTATGTTCTAGAGAGTAAAAACACTCATATTTCAAAATGCTTCTCTTTTTTATAAAGCAATCACATTTCTGGTTAGTATATTTCAGGACGAATGGATAAGGCTTGAGCCAAGAGCTTGTGTGAGCAAATCCAATTTTTTGCAAAAATGTCAGTTACGCGGTTTTGCAGAACGACGATACGCGGTTTTGTACTTTAAACGTCGATATGGAGGTATAATTTTGATCACTTTCTACATGCGTTCGGAAACCTAGTCATGAACCCCATTTTCGAAGTTATGTAGCTGGCATAATTTTCAAGTCCATCATATTCCTTCTCCTTTGAATGTACTGATAAAATCTTCTGCTTTAAAAAAAATATTTCTTCTAGTGATCAGGTAGCATGAATTTGATGAAATGTCATATTTTTATTAAAAGTCAAATGGTTAACAACAACACCGAATGTCATTAAATGGAACTACCTTCTTTTTTCATGGGTGCAATGAACTTTTTAGTGAAATACCATGATTCAATAACAAAAGGTTATGTAATTTGTGACAGCTGAAATCTGACACTCCTTTATCTAGATTTGTATTTTGGAAGTAGGAGAAACGGGAAGAATGTGATCACCTTTAGCGAAAACGGAAAGGTACTACAAAAAGTACGCAAAGTATACAATTAGAGGTAAAGGTGTATTATTAATTCTATGCGAATTTGCAATATATTTGGTGTTATAATGGAGATACTAAACAATACATAAAAATATGCATTTTTGATTTCAGTTATTCGTCATTTGCTGGAAGAAATCTAGAATACCGACCGTTCAGCTATGCAAAAATGAAAAATGGAGATCAATAGAACTTTTTATGTGCATTTCAACCATGCCAAAATTACTTGGCGCAAGTGAAAAATGAAGGCGTTCTAGAAGGTTAAAATTCAGTTTTTAGATTTTTTAAATATTAATATCTTATGAACTATATAGCCGATGAAAAAATTAATGACGTCACCACCAAGATAATTGATTTGTCTTTCAGCTGATGCACATAGTTTATAGCTTTTTGTATTTTTAAACCAAAACCACTAAAAAACGAACAAATGTTATTTTTTCATGAAATGGTAAAGAAATTAATATTATTTAGAAAGTTCAAGTTATTACCTTTAATTCGATATTACATATTTTGTCACTATCTACTTTTGGGTTTCAACAATTTAGTGATAATAAAAAATACAAATAAATAAAGCAAATAAACCTCTTATATCTTCTTTATATATTACCTGCGCCGAATAAATTTGGTATCGTTCAAATCAGCGTAAAAAATTCTATCAATCGGTATTTTTGGTTATTTTATAGCTAAACGGTCGCTATTCTACACTTGTTCTAGAAAATTACGCAAACGAAGGTGATGCCAACGAATATTTAGTATGAAGAATTTTTGGTTCTACTACTAATATAACTAGAAACTGTAGAGTGAGCAACATTCTGCACAAGTAAAGGAACCGATTTTATGTGGGGAAGCGAGAATACTGTTTTATTACAAAACCTTACTATTATTGAATCATGGTAAAATAATAATAGCGAAAACGGTAGCCGAAAAGTGGGCAAAGTATACAATTAGAAGTAAAATGTGTATTATTAATTCTATGTGAATTTGCAATATATTTGATTTTTTAATGGAAATACTAAACAATACGAAAAAATATAGATTTTTAATTTAAGTTATTCGTCATTTCCTGGAACAAATCTAGAATACCGACCGTTCAGCTATGTAAAAACGAAAAATGCAGATCAATAGAATTTTTTAGGCTCATTTCAACCATGTCAAAATTATTTAGCGCAAGTAAATATAAAGACGGTTAAAGTTAAATTTTTAGATTTTTTTTTAATATTAATATCTTATTACCGATTCTTATCTTATTACCGATTAAAAAACTAATAACTTCAAAATAAAATTAATCAAGTTATCTTTCAGCTGAAGTACGTAATTGAAATTTTTTTTTATAAATTCTAACCAAAATTTTTTATGAAATAACCTTTTTTGGAGAAAACTGCAAGATTAATGGTAAAGAAATTTATATTTTTTATAAAGTACACGCGATTATCTTTAATTCGATATACATATTTTATCATGACCTACTTTTGGGTTTTAAGAACTAAGTGATAATAAAAAATATAAATAAACAAAGCAAATAAACCTCTTATATCTTCTTTGTTTTTTACCTGCGCCAAACAAATTTGGTATCGTTGAAATCAGCGTAAAAATTTCTATCAATCGGCACTTTTGGTTATTTTATAGCTAAACGGTCGCTATTCTATACTTGTTCCAGAAAATTACGCAAACGAAGGTGATGCCAACGAATATTTAGTATGAAGAATTTTTGGTTTTACTACTAATATGTATAACTAGAAACTGTAGAGTGAACAACATTCTGCACAAGTAAAGGAGCCGATTTTATGTGTGGGAGCGAGAAGACTGTTTTATTACAAAACCTTTCTATTATTGAATCATGGTAAAATACCGCATTTATTTTTTATAGATCCTTCTTTCTCATATTACAATTTTTTTTTTACATAGGACTGATTCTATTCAATTCATGCAGGGTGAAAGTGTTCAAAATTCGAAATCAATTTTAACACGATTTTTCATGTTTTTTTGGGGGCAAATAAAGAGACACCTATTTTTTGTTTTGCAAACAAAAAAAAATCGCTGAGTTACGAGCATGTGAAATTTTATGGCAAAGTGTGGATTTAGAAAAAAACGGCTGACAATTTATTTTTCGAATCTTTCTCGTTATTTTTTTTAAATCAATATTTTTCAATTCGGTTTTTTGAATTTAAAAGTGTTTTTGATGCTCTATATTTGCATACTCGAAAATTTTAAAACTTGAAAATTAACACAATGGCGACTCTAGACGCACGATTAGAAAGGTTCTAGTGGATAGTATGTATACACGATAAATAATATAACTTCAAATACAAATATAGAAAGGACAAATTTCAAAAAGGAGGACCTTTGGGACGACACTTTATAAAGGAGGGCAAGCCTTAAAAAAGGAGGACTGTCCTTCCTAAAGGGGGACAGTTGGCCACCTAATATTTAAAGGCCTCTTCTCGAGCGAAATAGTTCGGATACCGGACGATCTACCGAGCTACTAAGCTTTATCTGGGTACAGGAGTTTTCTGCCGGGGGGCGACCCCCTTCCACTGGAGTTAATTATAAAAGCAAAACAAAATTCTTCAACTTCAACACCCCCAAAGCCGGACTACAAAGTTTCTAAAAAAATGTGCCGATCGGAACCACAACCTCCGCTTCGACGAAAGCTTCGACACCAACGAGATTTCCTACGGTGCACATTAGGTCAAATGATCCATTTGGCTGTGCGAAAGTCCAATTTCGAAAGGGAAGTTTTACATTATTTTTTGTTGCCATTCTGTAGGGAATACTCCAAAATAACAGAAACTTTTCTTAGTTTTTGTAAAATAAAAAACACCGTTAGACAGCAATAAACAACCAAAGATACACTTTCAAAACGTTATTGACACGTTGTTTGCGCAACCGGTTTATTTTGTAAGATTCAAGTGCATTTCTTTTGTAAAGTTTAAGGAAAATTTTAAATGGAAAACAAAACTATAAGTGAGAACTTATGTCCCAATTTAAAAAAGTGACTTTTTATCATTTGTTTGCAAAAAAAAATAACTTATTTGCATAACCTCAAACATTTTCTCATTTATTTCCATTTATGATTTTATGTAAGCTTTACAGTTTTTTAAACTTTCGGCAAACGAACGGAAATGGATAAATAAAGACGTAATGAACTGATTTTATTTTACTTAAACCGCCGTTTTTAGCCGTTTTCAAGAAAAATGTTTTTTTCTGGGCTATCATGCTATTACAAAAGGCGAGTTGTTTGAAATTTGGCTGATTAGATGTTCGAAAATGAGAAAAGCTATTTTGGTTTTCAACTATGTTGAAACAAAAATTTGTTGCTGCTGATATTTGCGAAAGTTCCCCCAATTGCGATATTTGAAATGTCCGCCATCTTGGATTTTGTGTTTTTTACGATTTGAGCTCGAATTTTGAATCAGATTTTTTCCAACGAAAAAATTCCAGGAAGAAATTTTTTGACGCAGTTTGGTGTCCCCTGTTTAGGTGAACACGAAATGAAAAATTTTCCCCCAATTGCGATATGGGAAGTGTCCGCCATCTTGGATTTTATGTTTTGCGATTTGCGCGCTAATTTTGCATTTCTCGCGAAAAAGGTAAACAAATTTGTAGAGAATTCGATTCCCTACAATTTTCATGTGCCTATCATTTTTTAAACAATTATTTATTGCTAATAATATTCAAAAAATGCCCAAAATTAGGTAAGTGTCGCGGTTTTTTCGAATTTTAAGCAATTTCTATTTGAAATAAGTGGCACATTTAAATGGCAAAGTTGTAGAGGACAAAATTTCCAATAAACGCATTATTTATATGTTCACGTCCGACGTGTAGATCTCGACCATTAACGCGCTCAATGCAGCGGCAAGGGAGAAGCTACTCAAAACTTTTTTCCACACCACCTGAGAGGTAAAGTTATTGGCGCGTTTTATTTTTATGTAGCTTCCCAGTAGTCCTAATCCACACATAGTTATTTTCGCCACAATAAAACTCTTTAGAATCACAGAAAAGTCGAATTGATAACAGGACAACAACTATTTTCTAATCACAGTTTCAGCTGGCTAAAAATTGTTATTCATGTTATTGGTGAACACACAGTTGAAAATACGCGCCAAAA
>NW_023466444.1:0-7505 GCF_013731165.1 Rhagoletis pomonella
CAAACTCCTCTGCAATGGAGAGGTGGTTTAACGATATATTTTTAAGTATGAAAAAATCGATGAGGTCGGGAGCTTTATTCGTATCCGAGGGCCAGTAAGTAGGTTTTCCACTTGAGATTGTTTTGCAGCCTGCAGTCTGTATGGCTTTGTAAAGCTCTCGGCCTTCTTGACTACCTTGACTACCGATATGGCGTTTGCATTTTTCCTGGGCTGCGCCCAGACATTTCGCGAGTAACAGTCGATGGCTACGAAGATCCATTGGTTACGATTTTTAGACATGGGCAGCTTACCTACGAAGTCAATTGATAATTGCCTACCCGGTCGTTTTGGTTCTCTATATTCACCGTGAGGTGTTTTGGCGCTCTCGTTACTTGGTTTAATGTGGTGGCATAGTTCACATTGCCGAACGTACTGGTAAACAGACTCATACATGTTTGGCCAGTAATAGCGTTGTGAGATACATACATCTATAAGTTTTCCAAACACCCTGATGCGAATGTTGGTTATGATTTTCATCGAGGACTTTTGCTCTGTCAGAAGATGGTACGCAAAGTGTCCACAGTATTTCCGCACTTTTATTGGAAAATTTCAATCGATGATATAGAAGGTTGTTATGTTGAGATGAGAAAAAGAACGAGATAAACGGCCAGTTGGGTCTTTGAGAGTTTGTAGCCAGCGCAAAGCTGCATGGTCCGTTACCACAACCAATTCACGACCCTCAAAATATGGACGGAACTTTTCGACCGCTAAGAGAACGGCTAGGCATTCCCGTTCAAATGCTGTGTAATTTTGTTCGGTTTTCGAGAATTTCTAAGAAAAATACTGAACCAGACGTTCATTCCCATCATGTTCTTGTAGGGGGAGCGGGAGCTCCCGCTGTGATAAGCAAAGCATCGGTATAAACCTTGAATGGTTTTGAATAATCGGCCATAGTCAGAACGGGAGTGGTAGTTAAACAGTCTTTGAGTTTGAGAAAGGCTTGTTCAGCAGCGGTATTCCATTCAATGGGTCCTTTTCGGTTTCCTTTATACAATTCACAAAGGGGAGCTGTGATCTCCGATCAGCCTGCTGGACCAACGAACCGTCTGACTTCTTTTGCCGTTTTGGGCCGTGCAAATTCAACAAATTCCAACCGTTTACAACAAAAATTCGATTTGGATGTTGAGATGGTTAGCCGGCCCCCGCCAGATGTTTTGCAACAATAGCCAATATCTTAACGTGTTCTTCAAACGTCGAATTGCAAATTATGAAATCATCGACATATGCGAATGCATGTGGAACCAAATCACGGAAAATTTTATCAATGAGAATGGCTAATGTGGCGGGTGAATTTCTTAACCCCATCGTCATGCGACGAAAAGTATAAAGTCTGTTACCGAATGCAAAAGCGGTTTTCAGTTGACTCGATTTTGCCAAAGGAATTTGAAAGAAAGCTTGAGACAGATCAATACTGGTTAGGTATTTAGCTGACTTTAGTCGTGATAAAATTTCGGCTTGAACTTGTCCAGCTACATATGGCGATACTGGATACTGGCGTTTCATGACGGGTTTTGCATCACCCGTATCAATTACGTGTTCGATCTGATTAGTGACGTTTAAAGGACCAGACTCAGGAGTTGGATTAAAAAGTCTGAGAACGGCGTCCAACATTTGTCTTTGATCTGGGGTGAGATTATGTGGAAGGCTGACGCTCGTTATTTTTGGGGTATCTAGTTCACCCTCTAAACCGAGTGTGGAAGCGTCAATTGGCTCCAGATCATTACTCATAGAAGATACCTGAGCTTGTTCTTTCCCACTCCATGGTGGCTAGTTACAAAAATTAATAAATTCATCCGCCGTAACCATTTCGACTTTAGCGGATGCAACTTCTTCAGTATCACCTTTGGCTGTATGTTTTAAAAATCGCTGAACTTTCTCTTGGTTCTACACCAGTTCGAAAAAGAAGGCCTCAAGGAATGTCCAGCCCATAATTGGCTGTTTCAGGGAGATAGGCACTACAAGAGTTGGCACAAGTCGGGTAAGACTACCAACCGTATATAATACATTCACTTTACCAATGGCCTTAAAAGAAATCGAATTATCGGCGAGACCAATGGATGTTTTGGTAGGTTGCAACTGTCCCCATTTGTACTTCTCATAAAATGTTTGTGAAATGACTGTGACTTCGGCTCCACCATCGAGTAAGACCGCACGAGACTGGTTGTTAACCATAACCGTGAGATAATCGCGACAATCGTTCGGCATATTATATGTCAAGCATTTTTCTGAGGTAAAGAAAACATCGCGGAGTCGTGGTGGGTTAACTTTGTTGTCTCCGTCTTGATTGTGATTAGGGACTGTAGCTGAAGTAGGTTTGGTAATTGGTGGTGTTCGTTCAGAACATTGGGTTGATGGTTCTTTGCCATCCCTTTTGAGTTTGATTATACTCGTTAAGAATCAGAGTAGAATTATTACTGGAATTCGGTCCTGAAGATTTGTGGATTTGTAGAGGGACCTCTGTCGAATGAGAATTTTTAGAGACAGTGGATTTAGAAAAGGTTGTGGATTCTGAGTACGATGGACCACTATTCCAAATCGACTCCCTTACGCGTTTTTTGAACGTAACCCCCGGTCGTGTAAATTTGTAGCAGATCACCCTATTCGGTTGGGTTCGACACTTTTTGAAGTGATGGCCCCACACGAGACGATAGTTCCTGCTTTCGTATCATTTCCCTTTGGATTTTTGTCATTTTATAATCCTCGACTGGTTTCGAATACCTAGGTTTCTGAGATGCTTTAATTGGTTTCTTTTGCTTGTTCACGTATGCATATTCCCTGTCATCGGAGTCGGATCCAGGAAACGAAGCAGTATATTCCGAATGTGAAGACTCATCCGGTGAATCATGTATTGCCGTAATTTCCCGTGGCGCTGATCGCTGTCCATCCGAACGGGTTCTTTCCGGACGGGGTGTGGCAACAATGAACGAATGTGGTGCAATTCGCTGAGCGAACTCACGCAATTGCTTCAACGTGTGGACTTGTCGAGTGTGGACGAGTTCACGAAGATGATCGGATAAGGTACCAATGATGATATCGAGGTGGTCCCGTTCATCCAGACAACAGGAATTACCCTGCAATTGGAATGTCAAGTCATCGATATGTTTCAGCAGTGTTTGCGAACGTGGATTGAATTTAATCCGTGCATATGACATTATTACTTGGGTCCGAGTATGTTTGTTGAGGAAACGAGCACGAAGTTTCGTACAAAAATCTTGATTATCTCCGAATTTTCTCAGTTCGGTGAAGTACTTTTGTTAGCGGCCCCCGTGAGTGTGGGTACCAAACGCGTTACCAATTCATGGTCGGGTACTCCACTCTTATATCGAAATGAGCCAACAATAGCCAAATAGTCTTCAACCGATAGAAATTTTTCGTTCACATGAACGCCATCGAATTGAGCACGTCCCATCCATGATGGTAAGCCTCTGAATCTCCTATCCATTGCATCCGCTTGGGCAGATTCGTCGAATATAGTGGCTTGATCTGTTCGTGATTGTGGTGGACCGGATAGCGAATAATTCTGATATAAATGAGATGGTTGATTAATTGGTTCTTGGATATATGACGTTCTAAGACCACGGTAGGTATTGATCGTTTGAGTTTGTAAGGTTGAAGGACCACCCAAAGAACCATGCGGAGGATCTACCGAGGGTGGTATTCAGGTATAATTCCAGGTCGTTGGCATGGTTTGGTTCATACCACGGACGTCAGGAATTTGTGTCTGCAACTGAATCCGATCACGGATCATTTGCTGTTGCATCTGTGTTTGGGCTCTCAGCAACTCAGACACCATTACAGACAGTTGTAAGACAGTAATTGTACAATTAACGGCGATTTAGTGAACCTACAAACTCCGTTTCAATTTTTTAATTACTTTTTTCTGAAGACTTAATGGCTATAATAGTTGAACAAACTAATTTGTAGTACACTGGTAAACATCCGGAGAGACCAGGTTCTTTCACCGAATCTGACATAAGACAGTATCGGCATTGTTTTGTATATGTCACTTGTTCATATGCCCAGCGTTAGATCTTATTGGAGCGATGAGCTTGGATTTACTCCAATTAAAAGCACAATGTCAGTAAAGCATTTTGAAAGATTGCGAGCGCATATTCATTTCAATGATAACTCCAAATTTGTACCAGTGAACGAAGAAGGTCACGATAAACGTTACAAAATAAAGCCACTAATAGAAAAACTAAACCTGAAATTCCATGGGACTCCTTTGGAAGAACATCTTTCCATAGACGAGCAAATGTGTTCGACAAAAGTTAGACACTACATGAAATAGTACATGCCGATGAAACCCCATAAATGGGGGTTTAAATTTTTTGTACTTGCCGGAATCTCTGGATTTGCATATAATTTTGAGATATACTCTGGACAGAAGAATATGGCAACACGGCCCGATGATGAGCCAAACCTCGGTGCTACATCAAACGTTGTTCTTCGCTTGTCTCGTATAATACCTAAAAATGAATATTACCGTTTATATCACAACTACTACACGGCTTTACCACTTGTGGCTTACCAAGCGAAAAAGGGAATCCTTTCATTAGGTACAATCGGCAGAAATAGATTACCTAATTGCAAGCTACCTTCTGGAGCTGCTATGAAGAAGGAAATGCGCGGTACTTCTTATGAGTATGGGATAGATGTGTCATCACTGGTTTGGAAGGACAACAAGTATGTCACGCTTATATCAACATTTGCAGGAACTTATCCAGAAACGTTAGTCAAAAGGTATGATCGTAAGCAGAAAAGAACAATAGATGTAAAGTGTCCATATGTAGTCAGAGAATACAATCGGCATATGGGAGGAGTGGATTTATTAGACAGCCTAATGGGACGATATAAAATCCTTTTAAAAAGTAGAAAATGCTACATGAGACTCTTTTATCACATGATCGACTTGACGATGGTAAATGCTTGGTTAGTCTATAAAAGAGTACATAAACAAAACGGAACCGCTGATTGTGAAATCTTAAACCAAGCTAAGTTCCGAGCGGAGGCAGCTCAATTGGCCTTGATACAGCATACTAAATGGCAGAAAATTTAAAAAATCGGACAATAACCACGCCCACATCCCATATAACGGTTAATTTTCGGAAATACGAATTTGCGATATTTTAGTAACTACTGAAGATTATTCACTCAAAATTGATATTTACAACTACTTTTAAACGGAAAATAAGAATATTAAAAATTTTTGGAAAATGGGCTTAGCCACGCCCACTTATGGTTACATGAGTATAACTTGGTAACCGCTGCACCAATTTCTTCCAAACTTGGCACAGTTGTTGGCCTTGATACAGCATCCTCCGTGGCCGAAATTTTTAAACATCGGACAATAACCACGCCCACATCCTATATAACGGTAATTTAAAGAAATACAAAATCTTCGATAAATCAGTAAATATTAAAGCTAATTTTTGTAAAATTGATGCTTACAACAATTATTTACCAAGAAATACGTTTATAGAAAAATTTTGAAAAATGGGCGTGGCCCCGCCCACTTATGATCACATATATTTATATCGGTAACCGCTCTACCAAATTGTACCAAACTCGGTATTTTTATTGTGCTTGCCACATAAAAGCAAAACGTTGAATATTATTGAAATCGGACTAAAATTTGGTTGCTTGTCATGTAACGGTAAATTTCAGAAATGTTTGAAACTGCAATATTTTGAAATTTAAGGACGCTAATTTACTCAAAATTGATACACCCCGGCTTACCATCTAGCGGCAGCTTTCGGAAAGGTGAAAAAACATATCCATACTCTATACTAATTATATAAAGAGAAGTCCCTTTTTTTTGTAACAGGTAATCTCGCGAACGGCTAGTCCGATTTTCATGAAATTTTGTATACAATTAGATTTCGGTAACCACCATGTTTTAGGCTAAAAAATTTTACTTTTTTCGGGTAGGTGGACCAGGGACCGGTATATTCGAATAAATCTTATTATAGTCCGATTTGCTTAAAATTAAGTACGTAAGTATCTTTTTAGCATATATTAGCATATATGACCCAGTTTTTCCGGGAAGTGGCCCAGGGACCGATCTATTCGAAAAAAATCGTATTTACGGTCCGATTTGCTTAAAATTCGGTACGTAGGTAGCTTTTTAGCATATATTAGCATATATGATCCATTTTGTCCGAGAAGTGGACAAGGGACCGATCTGTTCGAAGAAATCGTATTTATGGTCCGATTTGCTTAAAATTCGGTACATAGGTAGTTTTTTGCCTGGATAAGCTTATAGATTCCTGTTTTCCAATTTTCATGCAATTTCGAATATAAATAGCTTTAAGGAACGACCATATCAAGGGGCGAATCAGAAACAACGGATACTGTCAAAATATAATTATAATATATAATATATCTCAACTAATTTATATTTAGAAAGCCGTTTGTTAGTTTTCGCAAGGCTCGAGAGCGGCTGAACCGATTTTTTTGAAACTCCCACCTGCCGCACGTGTCCCAAGGATGGTTTTATGCTGAAAAAAATTCTATATGTAAAGGGGGCGTGGCACTTCCCATACAAACCGAATTTCTCATGCTACATATCTCTGAAAGTGTGCATGGTATAGTTTTGAAAATTGGTATGGAGATATACGAAATCAATCGCATACCCTTGAATTTTAGCTATAGTAAAAAGGGGTGTGACATCTCCCATACAAACCGAATTGTTCATACTGCTTATCTCTGGAAATTTTTTGGTAGAGGTCTAGAGTTTTGTATGGAGATGTACGAAATAAATCGCATACTCTTGGAGAAAAATTGGAACTATTGGAAAAGGGGGCGTGGAATCTTCCATACAAACCGAATTTTTCATACTGTCTATCTTTGGAAGTGTTCATGGTAGAGTTCTGGAACTTGGTGTGTAGATATACGAAAATAATAGCATATTCATGAAGAAAGAGGGCAGCTGTTGAAAAGGGGGGCGTGGCTCCTTCCATATAAATCGAATTTTTATACTGCATATCTCTGAAAGTATTCATGGTACAGTACTGGAACTTCGTATGGAGATATGTATATAGTTGAAATCAAGCCCATACTCATGGAGAAAATTTGGGCTATTTGAAAAGGGGTGTGAGGCCTACAAACGTACCGACCTTTAGCTATCTTTGAATGAATTTTTTTATTCTTCTGTAGGTGTGTTTGTGAGTGAAATCCTCCTAAATGGTTGTACGGATTTTAACGAAACTTTTTGTGTATTTGAGTGGGTCTCTGGATGGTTTAGTTTCACAATTTAATCCGACAGTTGGCGCTGTAGTTGAGTTATTACTAAAAATCTTATTTATGATCCGATTTGGCTAATGTTTTAAATATGTATGCAATACTATTGCAAAAACGTGCTGCCAAGTGGTGCTGAAGTCGAGCTATTACTAAAAATAGCCAAGTGAGAAAAGGGGCCGTGAAGGTCAGATTAAATCGACCTGTTGCACCATTGAGTATATCGA
>NW_023466445.1:0-7505 GCF_013731165.1 Rhagoletis pomonella
TTCTTTGGTGCTTTTTCATTATTTGACCAGCGTAATTAAATGCTGTTGTTTGTCGCACAGTGTTATTACAGGTATAGTCTTCCCAGAGAGCGTATATTCAGATCTGCCTTATTCACAAAACAACAGTGTTGCCCCTACTAAAAGGTTCACGATAAGTAAAGTGGATATTTCCAAACACCATATGCACATACATACATATCGTCGTTTAAAGTACATAACCGTGAATCAACAAAATTCAAAACCGCGTATGTGAGGTTGCATAAATTATTTTATAGAGTAAAAACACCCATATTTCAAATGGTTCTCTTTTTTATAAAGAAATCGCATTTCTGTCTAGTATATTTCATGACGTATGGATAAGGATTGAGCTAAGAGCTTGTGTGAGCAAATCTAATTTTTGGCAGCCAATGTCAGTTACGCGGTTTTGCAGAATGACGAAACGCGGTTTTGTACTTTAAACGACGATATGTATTTTGCATAAAACTTATTTAAATTACAAATACCAAATTTTTATTGCTCAAAATTTTTTATTTTGTTTTGGATACAAGTTTCTTCCTAATATAATTTACATAATAAAAATTATTCACGTGCTTTTTTGAGACGCCTTTCAGTACCGCATCCATGCAAGTTCGCTGGGATCGAAATGCCTCGTAACTGTGTAAACCACGTAAATGAACCGGTTCTCCATTGTTATGACCGAAAATTTATTTTAAATATTCTGGTCAGCTTAGTCAACCGATTTCTTATGCCAATAGTATAAAAACGTAAAGAAGGCCTGTTATTGAGTGCCAAGTAGGTGCAGTAATTCCTATTCACCTATGTGGTGTATATGTACCCCAATCTTGCACTTTACAATGCAAAATACACATACATAAATAAACAGCGAAATGGTACAGGAGATATTATACTGTAGTGTATCAGAAATGCATATCTACATAACAAAGTTCCACACTCGCCAAAAGTGCATTCAACTTATTTTGTCGGTAATGCAAACAAATTGTGGTTCACACGAAATATTATCGAATGATTGATTTCTGTTTACACTGCATTCTCCCATAAGCATATTTTGCTAAGATAAGCTAATCTGCATATGTATGTGCATAAGTGTCTGGCTGCACATACATGTGTTTGTAAGACTAGTATGTAAGAAGTATAATAAATATGTATTATAGTAAATAAGAAAACATAGAATTAAATATGTTTAAATTTGTATAAATTAGGAAAGAATTAATAAATAAGAAACAATTGTTATTAAATTAATAATTAAATATTAATATTCGATAAGCGCTCGACTACGCAACAACGCATTTCTCGTCGTTTTATTACATGGCGATCCTGCCAGATCTAGCGGCAACTTGCCTTTTATAGTGGCAAGCTGCCTTCAAGCGGCAAAATATCCTGCCAAATCTAACGGCAACTTGCCTTTTATAGTGGCAAGTTAACCTTCGTACTGTCAGAACACCGTTAGTAGCTGACGTAGCTGTTAACATAAAAAAGCTACACAACCTCGCCAGCCGGGCAACGTTTCGACCTCAAAATGAACAAGTTGGTGTCCATTGCCAAGCAGCAACCTCATTTCGGCAAACAGGAAGTCGAAATTTTCATCGCCGGTTTGCTTCAGCAAAAAACTGCGTGACGCTGAACGTTCTAATCAGAGGCTCATACAAGCTTATTTAAAAATTTACAATGGGAAACTGCAGGTAAAAAGCAACCAGGAAGATGACTCTATATAGGCTGTTTAGCCAAGCAAGAAATCCAGACGGAAAAAGGAGAAAAAGGTGTCGTTAATTTAATATCAAAATAATAATTATTAATATTTTGGCGACCTAACGGCTGCCTATTGATTGGCAAGAATTGAAAGATTTATTTAAATTATTTAATATTTAAATTAAATACTAACAAAATATTTTGGCAACCAAACGGCTGCCTACTTGTTGGCAAAGATCGAAAGATTCTTGCCGTTTCATACTAAAACTTTTATATAAAAACAAGATAATTTTTTTTAAAACATGAAAACAAACTAATAAAATAAGTATAACGAAGAAATTAATATTAAGAAACAGTTAGAATTAAAAAAAATTTTTTTTTTCTGGATATCATTAGAAATAGAAAGGACCCCAACAATATAGGTGAAGTAAACCCCACAGCTAGAGTTTTTTTTTTCAACAAAATGGGTGGACAAACATCAAAAATAGATAAGCCTAATGCTAATGTAGTAAACTCCATTGAAATAATAGATCATAGCGAAGCGTTAAATACCATAAAGGTAATGCTTTTGATTATTAGTATTGCAAGCTGCATAAGCTTATTTTTAAAGATTACTCTGCACATAATAAATTTCTGAAAAGAGGTACATGAGCCGTGCTGACGGTCTAGATAAGGTTTAAACAAAATTTTATTTTTTTACTCTTTCTCTTAGCCTCCCTTCCTCAATGAGCAAATGGGAAGACATTTTTAAGGCACTCGTAGAAGAAAAAACTACAGCAGAAAAATCTTACAAGTGAATAAACAAAAATAAAAGAAGAAACAGTAGTGAAACATCTCACACTAATACATATTAGATTCATTAAATAGATTAGGTTCGGCAATACGTAGTGTAAATAGCCAACTAACTAGCAGTCACCAAAAAGAGGCATACCAAATATTTTCTAGTGTTAGGGACAAATAGGTATCCTCACTAGCAAGGTATAACATAGAGGAGACAGTACCAACTACAATCGAACAAAATATACAAATAGACTTTAGCACTTGCATGTTGGAATCTCCCTCCGACCTAGACGAAGACCAAAACGGAATCGAGTATCAGATACTAAATTCCCAAACAACAAACGTCAAAATGGCACAGACAGCTGCAATGAAAATTCAATCCGAGACATAAAGCAAAAATTAAAATCGACTATTAAAGGTGAGTCAGTGGAGGTTTTGACAGCAAAACTACTGAACATACAACAACGTAGTAAAACTGCCAACCAGTATACTACTGAAATAGAGAAACTAACAAAATCATTAGAAGGAGCATACATATCTGACGGATTAACACCAGAATTAGCAACCAAATATGCTACACAATCAGCTGTAAAAGCCATGTGCAAGAATTGCTCTGAAATAACGGGTAGCCCAAACCCAGCTTTGCACATACGCCAACAAGGCTACTACCGTGGTAGCTTCCATAGAGGTTACCAAGGTAACGGCTATAGAGGTTGTCAAGGTAATAGATTCAGGACACCGCCCCGATACAACAATAATTCAAGACAAAATAATCACTTTCAAAACAGGAATAGAAATTTTAATAATCAATCGCGAACTAGTCGCAATGATACTCGCAATGTTCGTAATTGCAACCAGCAGGAAAACCAGCAAACTCCACTTCAACAGTAGATAACAAAAAAGTGCGTGTACTTAAGCTACACCTAAATAGCTACATATCTTCCAAAACTTCTTTAAATAATTCAATTTTAACTCTCTTGATAGACACAGGAGCAGACACATCAATTATAAAAAAAAGGGTCAAATTGATAGTAATATTACAATTAATAATTCACAAATAACAGATTTGAAGGGCATTGGTCAAGGAATCACAAGCACTCTAGGTACAGTCAAAGCAGATTTAAAAGGAGATGATATCTTAATTACACACAAATTTCATATAGTAGAGGACAATTTTCCAATTCCATGCGATGGAATTCTAGGGTTAGATTTTATAAAGAAATATAATTGCATTTTAGATTATCGAAAAGATGAAGATCGATTAATATTGAGACCTTATGACTTCCCAGAAAATATAATAATTCAAATGATAAATAGACCAACTATCAATAATATCACAATACCAGCAAGATCAGAAGTAATTTGACAAATTAACATAAAAACTGACAATTCTGAACTTTTTATTCCCCATTAACAGAAGGCATTTTTATTGCTAACACCATAGCAAATAAATATCAAACGTTTGTTAGAATCATAAACACCACAGACAAAAACGCAGTTATTCAAAATTACAATGTAAAAGCAGAAAATTTAAATGACTACATACTAATTAAAAACGCTTCAGAAAATAAAAATAATAGTAAAGAAAAATTAGAGACTAAATAAGCACTTTCCACAATTTGCTAGCCAACAATTAAATTCAATGTACGCAGAATACATAGACATATTTGCATTAGAAACAGAACCTATTACTTCCAACAATTTTTATAAACAAATACTACATATGAAAGATGAAAAATCAGTTTATGTAAAAAATTACAGATTACCACAGGCTCATAAGGATGGAATAAATAAACAAGTAAATAAACAAATTCAAGATGACATAATAGAACCATCTATGTCAGAATACAGTAGCCCCATCCTATTAGTAACTAAAAAATCACTACCAGGTAACAAAGATAAAAGATGGAGATTAGTAATTGATTACAGAGCCGTAAATAAAAAATTAACTGCAGATAAATTCCCACTTCCAAGAATTGATGATATCCTAGATCAATTAGGAAGAGCAAAATATCTCTCATGTTTGGATCTAATGTCCGGTTTTCACCAAATGGAATTGGACCCGGATTCTAGAGATGTTCCTTCCAACGAATGATGACTTTAGCATTCGCAGGTCTGAAACCCTCACAAGCATTTTTATATATGGATGATTTGGTAGTATTAGGATGCTCCGAAAAGCATATGATGAAAAATCTGCGGGATGTATTTTCGACTTGCAGAAAATAAAATTTGAAGTTACATCCTGATAAATGTTTATTTTTTAGTCAAGAAGTTACTAATCTTGGACATAAATGCACAAGCAAAGGAATTTTACCAGATCCAAATAAATTCGAAATTATTCAAAACTACCCAACTCCCAAAACTGCCGACGGACGAAGTCAAACGATTTGTTGCATTCTGTAACTATTACCGAAGATTTGCACAAAATTTCGCAGAATACTCTAGATTTTTAACAAGACTTTGTAAAAATAATATTTCCTTCAATTGGACAGCAGAATGTCAAAGAGCTTCTATTTATTTGAAAAAAGTATTAATTAGCCCAAATATCCTACAATATCCGGACTTTTCTAAGGAATTGGCAGCAACTCACTGGGCCGTTACTTATTTTAGACCATACGTTTATGGCAGAAATTTTTTAATAAAAACTGACCATCGACCTTTAACATACCTTTTTTCAATGAAAACCCCCCCTTCCTCCAAATTAACTAGAGTTAGATTAGATTTGGAAGAATATGATTTTGAGGTGGAGTATATAGCTGGAAAAGAAAATTATATAGCAGACGCACTATCGCGAATAGATATCAAAAATCTTAAGGAAATGACAGTAGAATAATGCAAAATAATGAAAGTTACGACAAGATCGGAAACTAAGCAAACAACCAGTAGTAATATTATCAAAGAAGAAAAGAAAATCACAATGAGAACCCTGTAATATATGAAGCGCTTAATAAATATGAAGTTAAAAGACATGTCGAGCTCGTTTTTGATCCTACGAAATTATATTTCAAAAAAGGAAAGAAAATTTGTAGCGAAATAGATACAAGCAGGCTTATGAAAGAAGCCGGCAATTTAGGACTTGTAAAAATACAGTTGTCCTTAGGAGACAAATTGTTTAATTATACTCGAGTAGATAAATTTATAAAAATAGGTACCAAAGTTCTCAAAAACTTAACTATTGCATTAACTCCGGAGGTTATGCATGTGACAAATATTGAAAAAATTAAAAAGATTCTTCAGAAATATCACGATGATCCTGTTAATGGTGGCCACCCAGGAATCAATCGTACGACCAACAAAATAAAACAAAAATATTACTGGAAAAATATGAAAAATGATTTTAAAATATATGTCAAGAAAAGCATTAACTGTAAGAAAAATAAAATCAATACACACCTGAAAGAACCAATGATAATAACGGAGACACCTCCAAAAGCTTTTGATACGGTACAGATCGATACAGTTGGACCATTTCCAAAATCTCTAAACGGAAACAAATATGCAGTCACCATTGTATGTGATCTGACTAAATATTTAATTGCAATCCCAATAAAAAGCAAACACGCAAAAACAGTTGCTAAAGCAATGTTTGAAAACTTCATTCTAATATATGGATGTATGAAAACAATCATAACAGATATCAGAACCGAATATAGAAATAATTTATTTCAAGAATTATGTAAACTTTTAAAAATTGAGCATAAAACCTCAACACCTTACCATCATCAAACTTTAGGCAAGGTTGAACGCAGTCATAGAACATTCAGTGAATATGTGCATTCCTACATATCCACTAACTAGGACGATTGGGATGAATACCTTAGATACTTTTCGTATTGTTACAATACAACACCTTCCTCAGTCCATGGTTACTGTCCTTTCGAACTAGTTTTTGGAAAAACACCTCTGACTTACGAATTCTTACAAGAAAACATAGTTAACCCAGTATACAGTTATGAGGCCTACGACAAAGAAATAAAATATAGGTTACAAATAGCACAGCAAAGATCTAAAAGATTAGTGCAAGAAGCTAAGGAAAGACAAACAATTAATTATGACAGAAGTACTCTAAGTAAGGAAATAAATATAGGAGATTTAGTACTAGTTAAAGACGAAACAGGTCATAAATTAGATAGTAAATACAAAGGGTCCTATAGAGTAGAAAATATAGATAAGAAAAACAATTATACTTTAGGTAAAAAAAATAAGAAAATCATAATACATAAAAATAGGCTTAAATTCTTAGAATAAGAACATTTCAGTTTGTTAGCGTAAACACAAAACTTAGAATTAATTTTCCATTTAATCACTTCACAAAAATATACTGCACGAATAAATAAATAGCTTCAACAAGAATGTACATTCATACCAAAATAAAAATCTTAACCGATTTTAAATTTAATTATCTCATAAAAATATACCGCATGAATAAATAAACAAATAAGTGAAAAAAGACACACACAATAAATAAAAGAAACTCAAGTAATTTGTAGTTATGTCATAAATTTTAATGGAAATAGAATGCTCATACATTGACCCCACAAATGTATAAGCATTCTTTTAAAGAGAGGAGGTGTAGTTTATCTGAAATGCATATCTACATAACAAAGCTCCACACACGCCAAAAGTGCATTAAACTTATTTTGTCGGTAATGCAAACAAATTGTGGTTCACACGAAATATTCTGGAATGCTTGATTTCTGCATATTTTGCTAAGCTAAGCCAATGTGGAAACATGGTTGTTTTCGTATAGAAAATCTGACTTAAAAAATATAAAAAATTGTATAAATCTCTCTCTTTGTCAATAAAAAAGTACTAATTGATTTTTTTGATACAACCAATATTTATCAAGCTATGATATGATAAACAATGGCTTTCGCCGACACTTTATTTCTACATTATATGTACTCAGTTTATATCAAAAGCGAGAAAAAATAATAATTTTCATTGAAAAAGCTTGGAATGCCTCGTGTTAGACGTCATAATGTTTTAAAGGCTTAAATTTGTTCAATATAAAGTAT
>NW_023466446.1:0-7504 GCF_013731165.1 Rhagoletis pomonella
TTTTTTTTTTTTGTTAAGTACACACACGCGCGCACAAGCGGACCCGAGGAAACGAGGAAAGGCAGCCATACGAAGAATGGAATGGAGCGCGAACGCGAACGCGAACGCAGCCGAGGAGCGTACAAAAATTTTACACGCATACTACCACTCAAACAACCACACACACACACTCTCATAATGGCAGAGCTTATGTTTACTGTTACTTTTTTAATTAATCTGAAAGTAATATTAAATTTAAAGATAAAAGTATACAAAAAAGGAACAAAATAAATGTAAATCAATAAAAAAAAAAATCAAAAACAAAAAAATGTTGGCTTTTAACTGCTCTAAGGGACTAACTGAATAAAGGATTAAAAACAAAATTGCTCAGCAGCGTTGCAAAATATGTAGGTGTATCCTGCATTCGAATTCGAAGTTCGAAACCAACATTAAAATTGAAAGAAGAGTCAGATTCTTAGCTACGAAAAGTTGTCCTAGGCTGGAGTGATGTTCCATCTATAATGGTCCTTCCTAATGAATGGGGCTTCGAAATTTAAGCTTCCGTGAAAAATATTGTCATTCTCATTTGAAGTCACCATCTCTTGGCTCCTGGATTAAACGTTAAACCCAAGAAGACCAACATAGCAATTGGGCCTCATGCGAATGCCGTGTCCAGTGGAAGTCTGCATTACTTTGCGGTCGTTCATAAGTTACTTAACTTCTTTAGGTTTGTGCGCAATATCAGAACTTTCATGGTGCCATATCGATTTCTACCAGACTTTGACTCGTCACGGCAACAGACGACTTACCCAATGGAAATGGAAATGACCAAATTGCTGGAACCAATTCTTCAGCGGAAATGAATAACTTTTCTAATGAAAGTCGCAACGAGGTGAAACTTTTAAAAAGGCAATGACCTCTATTTGAATCTACCGGATCCCAATTGGAGAGGAACTGTACCGGAATGGGATGTATGGAACTACTTCTAAACTCATTCTATCAAACTGGTATGTATTGCAAAACGTTCTAAATATGTCAATTACACCGGCACACAAGAAAAAATGGTGTGTGCTTTTAGCCAGATCCAGCTACCAACATGTATTTCAACCCGCAGAATCCGAGTCTGAGGTCCGTTTGACTGAGGTCCATTTGACTCGTACACTCGCGAATTTTTTTGCCATTTTTTCACTATTTGAGTAATTAACTCGAAATTGCCAAACGGACCTCAGATTCGGATTCAGTGAGTCGACCAATATGTTGGAAGATCAATATGGTTAAAAGCACACACCACTTTTGTTGTGTGCCGGCGTTATAACTCTTGACGATGGTTTGATGGTCTGTTGTCTGTACCAGAATGCTGCCGCGAATTGTTATACTCTTGCAAACGGACCTCTCTTGAGTTAGCTGATACAGTTAACCGATTAACAAAACGTTTTGTTTAACGATATGCTGAGAACGTCTGGTGGACCAGGACATAAGTAAAGTTCACGCAGGCCAAGTTTAGGAAACTATTAACAAACGTGCGCGTGGACATCACTGGTTCGATGATAACCACACCGACTGCGGCTCTTGAGAGGCTTCTGGAATTGCCTTCTCTGTAATTGTCATCAAGAACGATTTTCTATTGGCAACAACCAGACTCAACTCAGGGAGCCATGTATAAGATACGAAGCTTGTACCATTATACATTCTGAGGGTTTTATGAGATACAACAAGGTCTTTTTCCCACATAGAATCAATTGGAACAATGAACGACCTAAGCCAGGGAAGGCTACCCACGATTCGTAAACTGATGGCTGCTAACTAGACTGGCCAATGCATCGGAGCCGTGGTCCATGATGTACAACCCAGAAGGATACGTTCTACTAGCTTACGGCAAAAAACTCTGCCTGTAAAGAGGAGGTTGCCGTCATCGTTTATTACTTATTGCATCCAGGATCCAGGAACGAACTTACAGCAGTTGGATTTCGGGACACAGTAGGGTCATGAAATGGTATTTATTCTCGCCAGAAAAAGGGCTGTTAGGCGATTTTTTATTAGGAAGCAAGCACAACATTACTGCACCAGTACTGAACTGTACAAGGAGAACTGGAGTACTATTTTACTTAACAAAGCACTAACTAATGATTGCTACAGGCTTTCTTACTAACCATTGCAGGGTAAAGCGCCACTTGTCAAACCTGAAACGTGGACCGAGGAAGACTGGCAACCAAATAGGGGTATGTTATAATGGATCGTTATTGGTCGCAGTAATTAAGTAGTTGATCCTCTTCTAAATTTATCTAATCTAGTCGTTCCATAGTGTTTGTGGCCGCCTGTGCCTTTGTTGTCGTTCCACTGGAGCACCCTCATTCATCTTCAGCATCAGCCAACCTAGCTGAGAAGCTAGCGGAAGGACCAAGGTTCGATGCCTGGTAGGGCCAATATGAAACACCTTTCTAATAGCGATCTCATTCTGGCAGGTAATGTAAATCCTCAGAGTCCGTTTGTCACATGAAAAAGGTTCGTACAAAATCTAATCTGGCGGTCGAAGACGTTATAACACCATAAATTGGAGGAAAAGCTTGGCCACACACTTAATAAAACGTGAAAATCGCCAACTGATTCGAATGAGAAAAAGTTAAGCTTTAAGTATTGGTCTATTCTATATACATACATACATACATGTATTCCAAATTGTATTTGAGCCTAAAATTATTTATACATATCTACTGGTATTTCGTAAATGGAAATGCCATATAAGAACTTACAAAATATTTAAGAAAAAATTTTAATTATCTTCTACCCAAAAAATGGTACATATTCTTAGGCTGATTTAAAATTTTATATTTTTCTTAGTTATGCGAACCCGGCGGTTTTGTATTCGGTGTGGTGCGCAACAATTGCTTATGCTGACCCAACAAATGTTCCAAATGATTACATTCGCGCACTTTGCCCTTAAATTGTTCCAACGTCTCATAGAGTATTGGATAGAGTTGTGGTAGGATGCCGTGGTCCAAAGTCGGGAACAAATGATGCAAAATATGATCACCGAAGTGAGTCAACACTAAGAACTGTGAACCCTTCAAGTCACCACGATCGATAATGGTATCCACCTGGAAGAGCCCCCAGTCGCGATCTTCACGATTAGCATCGCCTTCGTGATAGATCTCCGGATCATGATGAGCTGCATTCAGGCCAATAACACTGAAAGCGAAGCTGGCAATCATTGTGATGAACAGCCACTGGCGCAGTGACAACAGCAGCGTAAGATCGGAGAAGAGGAACATGGCGAGTGGTATGCTGAGCGGCAGAATATCGTGCCAGTACAGGATGTTCTCGTGGCGAAGCGAGTAAAAGATTCTGAAGTGGGAAGTGGGACTCATTAATCTTAAGTTAATTAAATTAAAAAAAAGAAGCCTTCGAAATTACCTAGTCGCCATCTGTAATGGAAAAACTATCGCATAAGTGATTGGCTCTGTGACTATTGACAGATAACGCATAAGTTTGCTCTTTATATATGGATTGGGCACCCAGCAAAGTAGCGGCTCAACCATGGACAACTCCAGGTCGAGGTACGAATTCGGATAGATATGATGGGAGAGCGCATGCGAAATTCGCCACGAGCAGAAATTCATCAGGCACAAATTAAAGGTGTACATACGCCAATTATCGCGCCTGTGGAAGTAGTTATGCGCCACAATGACGGTCCAGCAAAGCGCAGTGCCAGCGAGCGCTAGGAAGAGCAGACTATGTAGGCGAGCGCTGAGAACGGCGAAAATGTAGATGGACACCAACAAGGATAGGTGAATTGCCTGCAAGTAAAACACTAAATTAACATAAATCTATCTATGTACATACATACATACATAACTAAAAATACGCTTTTATCACAATGTGAACAGAAAAGTAAAAAATTATTTAAGAGATATACAGACTCCGTTTAAGTGGGATAGGAAGTTCCCGAACTTGGTACAATTTTATACCAACTTGTAGTGGGATTAAAGAAAATGACAATCGAATTTGCTTTAATAAAAAAACAAAAAGTCGCGGGCTTATTAATTTCGAATATTGCCTATAGCTACGGTGACCATATTAACCAAAATAAAATAAAGGATATTTTTTTCAAAATGATTTGGGAATATGTACATACAACTTACCCATACCGTAATTTAAATCAAATATTTACCAGTTAATTATAGTATTTAATTGTACGAGTTTCCTTTGTTGAAAGGCGCTGTAAGCCGGGCTGTAACCGATTCCGAAAAATGAAACCAAATCCTTATCAAGGACTTCGTCATCCTTTGCTGCCAAAATGTATTTATCACAGTTCTTACTACACGACGAAGCCAGCACACAGTGGTTCAAAATTGGAATTCAATGTTCATAAATCACTGGAGCCTTAATTTTTCAACCAACTAGATTAATTTTTTTTTCAATGAAAGCTTATACAACTAGCAAGAGACCAGTTGAGCCCGATTTTTGTAAGTGCAGAAAAAGTAGCAATTTTGAAGAATTTCGCTTCTGCTGTTCCAGTTAATAAATGTTACAAAATAAGATCTAATTGAAAGCGATTGTAAACGAAAAATAATTCCACCATACAATTTTTTCAACGAGTTTTATTATGTAAAAGTCTTAACTGGAACAGGAAAATACATTTTATTCAACATTGCTACTTTTTCAGCACTTTGCACTAAAAAATTTTTATTTATTGCTGTCTTTCAGTGCAACTGGTAACTCCCTGTGCTTTTGAGAACAATGAATTTTACTGAAAGTATATTAATTTTTCTATCAGTATTAGCAACGATTCGTGATTTATAGATTGTGCAAAGATTACCGTTAAGTGGGGTGCGAAACAAACTGGCGAAGGTTCTCATTACGCTTTATAAGGGAAATTTTTATTTGTTCATATTCTCTGTTTAAAAATTTACCTCTGAAAAATCCAGGGGTGATTTAAAGGACAGTTTAAGAAATAAAGGACAAAAGGCGGTTTTATTTTGAAAAAAAAAAAAATAAGGACAGGCGGTTAAAATAAAGTACGGATGGTCACCGTACTTATAGCGCGATTATAGAATCTAAAAAAACACCTGCGATTTGTATTCCAATAATATTAATTTTGTTATCAATCACTTTTTAACCAACTTCACAAAAAGAAAAAGGTTGTCAATTCGCCAGAATATTTTTTTATATATACATATGTTACCGCATAACTTTAGACCACGTTACCTCCGATCATTGCATCATGAGTAAGTTAACGGTAGTCTTAAATTTTTATATGAGAATTGAAGTCGCTTTTATTTTTTGCTTAAGAATAATTTGTATAATATTTTATGCTAATTTTAAAAGTTAAATTAAATGAAGTTAAGGAAATTCCTATTCCTCTTAAACAAAATCTGTATACCTATAACATTTTTTTTTCTTTTTAGCTCACATTGTAATAAAAGCGTTTTTTGGCTTTTTAAATCATCTTTTATTTTTTTAACCGACTTCAAAAAGAGCAAAAGGTTATCAATTCAACGCAATATTTATTTTTTTTTTTAATGTATGTTACCGCATAATTTCGGACCACATTAACAAATTTGTATAATTCTTTTTTTTTTTAATGAAACATGGTACCTCCATACTAATTTGGTTTAGATCCGATCATTGGATCATGAAAAAATTAACGATACTCTTAAATTTTCATATGAGAATTGAAGTCGGTTGTGTTTTTTTGTTTGAAAATTACTTGTTAGTCTTAAAATTCAATGAGTTTTAAAACACGCCGCCAATTGTGTAGTCGACATTATGTTGGCTAAGCGACATGTGAAGTAATGAAGTAATTGTTGCTGTCCCTAAAAACAGGCAGTAATTTGTATTCTGAACGCTGCCTATTGAAGCGGTCTCCATTCGTTCTGTCTTAGCAGTGAGATTCTAGAAATCGCCGCGTTAAATTTCTAATGCTAAAAATGTCTAAATGCATAAGGCTTATGCCTAAAAATATACAACGCTTCCATTCAAGCATAACGTAACCATAATGCTAACGATTTTATATTGAACGCATTCCGCTTACGCGTTGCATATTTGTAGGTCCATATGTTATTAATTTAGATAATTTTAGCATAAGAAATTTAGCGTAGCGATTTCTCGAACGCTGGAGCTAACTTTACGAATAGAAATTGTTGTAGCCTATCAGGACAATTATGCAACAAAATTTCCAAATTACAAAATGTTCGGTAACAAGCAGAATTGGCCTGTATGTGGCAATTTTGAATATTTTAAACAAATATTTCAATCGGGATATTTTGTAATGACAAAAGCGTAATGCCATATTTTACTTTCCACCCACTTGCTACTCACATCACTCTTCGTCTTCGGTGTGTTATCGATGGTTTTCAGCTTCTCGCGGACACGTTCGCGCAGCGTTTTGTAGAAGCCATCTTCGTGCAGGGTCAGCGTGTAGATACGTGGATTTTTGGCATCGCGCACTTTGTATTTTTCGATCATCTGATGTGGCAATTTGGCGATGTGATGCGCCTCGAATGCTTCAGTTATATCGGTACCCTGTGCGAAGGTGTTTAAGAAGTTTAGAAAAAAAAAAATATTTATTTTACAACTGCTGCACTCTGTATTCACGCTTACCTTCGATTCTATTAACCAAAATTCACCACCTGGATGTTTGCTAATGAAATCCGTAAAGTCATAGATGCCATCGTAAATTCGCCAAAGACCCTCAGCTTCATCATCATTCTGTTTGCCCAAGAGCCAGCTGTGGAAGGAAAAGCGTTTTATTTATATGTATTTAATGCAGGAATTTCTAAGGGCCAAATTTACAGTTGCTTAGTTACATGAACACTTCCAGAGATATGCAGTATGAAAAATCCGGGTTGTATGAGATGTGCCACGCCTCGTTTTCTAATAGCCCCAAAGTTTTTTAATGACTATGCGATTGATTTTATATATCTCCATACCATGATCGAGTACTCTACCATAAGCACTTGCAAAGATGTAAGGTGTGAAAAATTTGGTTTGTATGGGAGGTGCTACGCCCCCTTCACTTAGCGGTATTAAACATTCTTTACAACCTATTATCATACCTACCGAATATACACACAAAATTTCATTCAAATAGGTCAAGCCGTTTTGGAGGAGTTCGACCACTAAAACCGTGACACGTTATTTTTATGTATTTGATTTTCATACAAAAATGCTAAAAATTCTAAATGAAAAAAAGAGGATTTTTTTTTTTTGATAGGGACACCCTAATCGCCAAATTCCAGTACTCTATCGTGAACACGGACGGAGGTATGCAGTATGAAACATTCGGTTTGTATGGGAGGTGCCACGCCCCCTTTTCCAATGGGGGAATTTTTACAGACGTTCCCGATACCGCCTATCCCGGCCCCTTTTCAATCGGTACCGTGAGTCCCTATATCCCGGGCCCATCGCTAGTCAGAACGCTGTGCTGTTTTGTTTCTTTATAAAAATTAAGTAATAGACGTTATATGACAAAATATATGTATGTACATATGAATCGGTCTTGGGAGATCGATTTATTTTTTGACGA
>NW_023466447.1:0-7501 GCF_013731165.1 Rhagoletis pomonella
GGCGCCTATAGCAAAAAAATAAAAAGTACTTAAAGGCAGTCTAGATTCTTTAAGACAAATATTAGCAAATTTGCTTAACTTACATAACTTGTCGACCGCACTGGAGATAAATTGAAGTGGATTGGTTGTAAGTAGGTTCTTCTTTGCCACCAGTAAATCTGTAAATGTGTTGGACATCGATGACAGGCCTGCAGTGCCGAAAATACTTCGAGTGCCCGCTTGTGTTTCATATGTGTGGGGGAGAATAGTACACAAAGCAAGTAGTATTATGAAGCGCATTTTGTGGGAGGACCCCACTAATTTTATTAGTTTTTGTATTATTTTTCGCATAACACTGCACTTTTGCGGTTAATTAATGTAAGTATTTAATTTATTTTTTCAAGAAAACAAAGCTAAATCACCAACCCGCTTGGCGGTTTAAAGAAATTTAAATTTCATTATTTCAGTATGTTTTTATATTTACATTTTTATAAATTTATTCTGGATTTTTATTATATGTGTTTTATTAAGTTTAACATTTTGTCTTCACTCAATTATGAAATTATTAAGAAAAAAGCTTAAAATGATCCACACCCGATAGAGCCAAAAGAAAAAAGAAAGTTCCGAGAAAATATTTCTCGTAGAAGTTTAATACAAGCGCTATTTTTTAGAGGTACAGAACTTTAAATTCAAATAAAATAATGATATTACATAATTTCAAACTGAAAATCGACTTTTTTAAAAAGATAACTTTTTGCCGTTAGTGTTTGGTATATAATTTCGGAAAGTTTAGTTTTCGACCACTTTTTTCAAGCAATGATGGCCGTAACTTCGCAATGGTTCGCATAATGTTATCTTCCAAGGCGTCCAAAATTCAGGTTTGTTCGCGTAAACCAATTACTTCACGTAAACCAAGAGAAAATAATGTACAGGCGATAAATCGCACGTTTTTGGCGGCCCGCTGACTGGCCCACTTGGAAAAATAACGCGTTCACCAAATCTTTCCTTCAAAAAGTCAATTGTTTGACGTGCTGTATGGCATGTGATGCGGTTCTGTTGGAAAACCCAACTGTCATTATACCATTCAATTGGACAATGGGAATGAGAAGTGAGAATACATGATTTTGGAAATATAGCACGATCTCTAAAAAGATTTTTCAAATTGCATCGATTTCAAATCGTACGATTTGCAGAACATGCCTGATTATGTCTGTTTCCACGTGGCAGTTTTTAAATGGCATACATTTTTTTTAACATTTCAATGCCTACTGGAAATTCGGCAATCAAAAATCTCTCTAATTTAAAAAAAATAATTGTTTTTGTTCATTGTTATATATAATCGTTTTAATTTGTTTATTAAATTTAATTTACTTTACATCAAACAGCTTTAAATAATTTTAAAATTTGCCTTTTTTAAAAAAATTTTACTTTGTTTTATTTATTACTCAATTTTTATGTTATAATTAAAAATTTTTATTTTACATTTTTTTTTAATTTTTGCTTTGGTTTTATTTAATATTTTTTTTTTACCATGTTTTGATGTTATACTTTATTTTATAGTTATATATAGGTATTCGTATTAATTTTATTAAGCTTTAAAATAATTTTAATTTAGCTTTTAATTTAATGGTATTTAATTTTTTATTATTCCTTCATTTTATTTTCATTAATAATTTTTTTTTTATTTTTATATACAAAATACCAAGTATTACTTAGTTTTTACTTTATATTCTAATGGCCTTATTCATAAAAAATAAAATAGGTTTAAAGAACTTTATAAAGTGATATTTTCATACAAATTTTCGATTTATAAAGCAGTTAAAGTCTTCTTTATTTTTTATGAATTTGGGTGTAAATATTTTATTATTTCCTCTATTCCTGCTAAACTTGTTTCACAATTTTTTATCTAAATAACTTTTTCAACTCATTCACAATTTAAGCGCACGCCCACTTTCTGTAAATAACCACTTAATACTGAATCTACTCGCAAGCACTTCATTGTTTCAAGTATCGGATATGAATTAGCAAAAAGAAAAAAATCTTAACCTCGAATAAACCAACACGCCTGCATATGTATATACACCTGTATATTTATGTACTTATAACCAGCGATACCCTCAGTTTATTACCTGCGAAACGTAACATTTATGTATGAGTATTTATATTTTTATTTATTCAATAAAAACTTTTTTTTCGAGTTTTGCCACTATCGGTACCTAGTAGATACGTATTGTCTTGACCCAAAAATTGCATATAAAAATTCCAAACAAGCTATCAATGTTTTCGCAACAAATATTTCATAAAAAAATAGGAGTATTCTCGGAGTCTTGCAAAGCACTTGCACGGTGCAAGGGCTTTGCAAGACTGCGAGAATACCCCTTATACATTTCAGAAGAAATTCCGGGGGTAGGGAGTGTATGTATTGGCCATAAATGTCCTATGCACCTCTCTCTTCCCCGTGAAATGGTCTCACACTCTAAGGGAAAGTGCAATGTGGTCTTTTTGGCGGAGCGACAAAAGCAACTTAGATTTCTTTGTGCAAGTGGCCTGACCTAGAGTAGGTTTATGAGTAACCTGTACCCTGGTACCCATATCAGTTGGATAGCATTGTCCTCAGCCAGCGCACTAAGACTTTCAATACACTCGAGGAGAAATGTGTATTTGACCTCGAAGGTTGAGAGAGCAATGAGTGACTATGTTTTAATATAAGGATCCACTCACTTCGATAATTCCTACAAAGGTTAATCTCTGCGCAGTGGCAAATGACATAGACTTCCGCTTGGAAGATGCTTGGGAAGGTTCACAAGTGCCCTGATAGCTTCTATCTAGGGTCATATATACGTCCTTCAATACCCTCGAATTTACATACATACATATGTATGTATGTATTCCTATATTAGTCAATCGCAAAATGTTCAACTGAGTTGCTGTGGAAACGATGAAATGAAAATGTAAACGTTTCAGGGAACCGAAAATTTGCCAACTCCAAAAAAAGCTCAGAAAATCTCTTCTATAAAATTTGCCCTTGCCCGGTACAAAATATGTTTGATGTTACTTACACTCAACCCTGTAAAAAGTCATGTTTTTGCCTTCTTGCCCTTGTCTAGCTCACGCATTTCATAATACTGTCGTTTTAAAAACCATCTAATTTTCAGGGCAACCATCTCCCCTGACAAAGCTTCACAGGGCAGAGAATGTGCCGTTTTTGCTTCACAAGAGTGTGATATTTTAAGGAACGAACACAAAATCTTCTTACCCTTTGCCTTTAATTAAAAATCGAACACAAAAAGAGAAAGGGGCAATCAAAAGGCGACATTTTTTGGTAGAAACGAAATCACCATTAGAAAGTTTTCACTCTTAGCTAACGATATATAGCATGTTCAGTTTAAATTAAGCTTTTTTCAAATTAATGAAACCTTTTTCATGTCAAGCGAAACCATTTTCAAATTAAATGAAACCTTTTTCATGTCAAGCGAAACCATTTTCAAATTAAATGAAACCTTTTTCAGATAAAGCGAAACCTTTTTCATATTAAATGAAACCTTTTTTAGATTCAATGAAACTTTATTCAAATTAAATGAAACTTCCTTTTAAGAATGTTTCATTCAATTTAAAAAAAGTTGCATTTAATTTGAATAATGTTTCATTGAATCTGAAAAAGGTTTCATTTAATTTGAAAAAGGTTTCGCCTTATCTGAAAAAGGTTTCATTTAATTTGAAAATGGTTTCGCTTAACCTGAAAAAGGTTTCATTTAATTTTAAAAAGGGTTCCCTTAATTTGAAAATGGTTTAATTTAAACTGAAAATGCTATATCCTTTATCCTTCTTTATAAGTAGATATTTATAAGTTAAGAGGATTTTTTTCAAGTCTAATATAAACATAAATAAATAACTAAATAAATAAAATTCTGATGAAATAAACATAAAATTAATTAAAGTTCCCCAGCTCTGAAAGAATATAGTTTGTTTTTAACCAATCGCTATCACCAGTTAGCTTATCATCAAATGTAACTACATACTACATACACATGGGTGTCATTATAGGAAGTTTTATATTTACACATGGTCTGGTTGGTTTTCGCATTCTGTCTAGTTAGAATAATCCCTAAATGATTGATATAAATTTAAACAAAGAGAGAAATGATTTCTTGGTTTTGTGTGTATTAATTACACTGTACATCACTCGGCTGGGTATTGGACCAAACCAACCTTTTTTAAGAGATTGAGTCATAACTAAAAAAAAAGCGATTTCTCCGTTTTTCGAAGTTAGCCTCCGAAATCGAGATGTGGGCCTTCGAAGTTCGAAATTGGACCTTTGGTAAAAAATTATTGTTAATTATTGCATGTAAAAATCAAAGAAAGTAAAAATACAGACGTGGTCCGCCTTTTGCTCTTATTTATATGGGATATAACTTTTTTTGTGAATACTTATATTACAGGTGCTATAACGGGTCAAAGGTTAGATCTTCGAAAAATTAAAAACTTAATATTTCAGAAAATTTTGAACTGATTTTTAAAAGATTCATATCTTTGTAAACGTGATTTAACCCGCTTTCTTTTGATATGAACACCGATTTTTAAAAAGTTGGTATCGTTGTAAAGATGGTTAAAACCCCTTTCTTCTGATATGCATATTTGTATACTTCGTGTATAAAAATTAAAAAAAAAAACACATTTAAAGGAAAAATACATTTTTTTTATAAAAAAAAATATTTTGATTCTAAAAATCGGTTAGTAATTTTTTTGTTTAATTAATTAATAATGTTAAAGATATTTTTTATTATAAAAAAAGGTATTTTTTCATTTAAATTGTGTTTTTTCTAAAATTTTTATATTCGAAGTATACAAATATGCATATCAGAAGAAAGGGGGGGTTAATCACATTTACAACGATGTCACTTGCTTAAAACTCTGTTCTGTTGTTTGCAATATAAGGAATTTAATTTTTTGAAGACATGAACTTTGACCCCTTATAGCACCTGTAATATAAGTTTGCACAAAAAAAGTTATACACCATTTAAATAAGAGCAAAAAGAGGACCACGTCTGTATTTTTAGGTTTTTATTTATGTACATGCAATAATTAAATATAATTTTTTACCAAAGGTCCTATTTCGAACTTCGAAGGCCCATATCTCGATTTCGGAGGCTAACTTCGAAAGATGGAGAAATTGCTTTATTACCTATGACTCAATCTCTTAAAAAAAATGGTTTGGTCTAATACCCAGAAAAAAAGTTGATTTTGCTGTACAGTGTTATATACACATATGTATGTATGAATGTACACACTACGTATAATAGTTATGTATAGAAAATGTAACGGCACGTGGCTTACCACTACACCACAGCGGCCGATTATTATTTATATTAAGGGAATTTAATAATTAAAAACTAATTCCACTTCCTTTCGATTCCATACTCACTAGCTTGATTATCGAAGAGGTAGAATTATCAATGACTATAAATTATCGGGCATTGGGCATAGTCGTTGAACTGAGTATGCAATCACAGGACTATACTCAAACCCGATTCTTCCTCGTCGTTCGTGCTGTAACCAATCCGAGTGGAGCCTTTGGTCACTTCAGATAGAGAGGGAGCTTCGCTGTGCCACTCCGACTTATTCGGTTTAAGAGCTCTCTTTAGTCTGCAGGCGTCTGATTACCAGTAGGTGTGGCTGCAGGCTGGCGTCTCCACGCCACGTAAACATCACTTCCAGTGAAAAAGAAAAACAAAGATACGGAAATCAAAATCGTGTTTGGATATTTCAATGTCAAGTTGGGCAAGGAAGACATCTTTGTCGCCAATATCGGAAACTTGAGCCTTCACGCCTAAACGTCCTATAACGGACTGAGGCTGATCGACTTCGCCGGTCCCGAAACATGGTAGTATGCAATAGACATAAGGGTCAAATATCGACTCGGAGCACTTTATTGTTGCAGCTAAAATACGCGACCGCATCTGTGCAGCAAAAAAATGTGCGTCCAACAATGCAAGGAAAACTCAACGTCGAAATGCTGCAGTCACAACAGGCAGCCAATGTATTCGCCACTCGACTCTCACAGCTGCTCTCATAGAACACTCTTCAACAAACCGACATATGCGAGCAGTGTAACTACATTTCCCGCTCATTACATACCATCGCTGAAGAGCAGAGACGCCGAAGTACGTGAGCGCGAACAGCTTGAAATACTGGCCGACAGCCTACTCATCCTTTGTCTGGAGGTGAGTGGAGAAGAAACTGCTTGGACTCAACAGCAATCTGTGCTATCAGGGATGAAGTTGAATAAATAAATAAATTTTCAGCCAAGCACACAGAACTCCTAAGTCTTATCGCAGCATAATCCATATTGGTGTCTGCCTAAATTTTTACGACTGTCTCAATTTCTTATACATTTTCGATAAAGGGTCCACTCAGTGGCTGGAATATATGTTTGGGAGCAGTACGGACTTCTATAGCATTCTCTTGCCATTTTCCTACTATCGATGATCCGCAATACCGCTAGTAAATATGAATATGACAGCCAAACAACAAATCAAAACTCATTAACGTACCAAGATAGTTTAGTAGGTTCACCGAGTCTCTGTCGAAGTATATGGCATATTAATTCCAGCTCTTATCAATCCGTTCAGGGAAATTGTAGGCGGTCGGCCCCACGTACTTTAAAATCAATCCTTTTCCAGTTGATGTCTTTATCACTTCCGACGTGAGAAGGTGACATCCAAAATACCCCTAATCCTAGGCTCAGCAAAGGAAAACGCTTCACATGTCTTCTTATTCGGGTAATACTGTCAGACTTTGATACTAACCCGGTCCTTGTGAGTTCTTGTGGAGAAAGATGATCAGTTTTGGGAAAACTGAAACTGAGCTTTAAAGCCTGACTGAGAAAGTGGGTCCCATAACGTGGTCTCATTTTAAGTCATCTTCCTTCAGTAGTTTACATTCATTAGAACAACACACATTTTTAATACTCGAACACACTTTTAAACAAGAAACTCATCTATCGTTAACTTAAGCAATACTGTATTTTTCTTCTTTGTCTTTCTCCCACATTCGGGCAAACAGACGAAGGTATTTCTTGGGCTACCTTTCCGCAGATGCCTTACTTGCTTGAATTGGACATCGGCAACTGCAACATAGAGTTCATTGCACGTGAAGTATTCCAGAACATCACCGGGCTCCGCAAGCTTTTCATGCCGCACAATAAAATGCTCGACATTCCATCTGACACCTTTCAACTGCTACCCCATCTAGAGTATCTTGATTTATCCTTCACTAATTTATTGGAAATCGACTATAGGACAACACATCCCACACTCAATGCTGTGTGGCAGCTCGTTTATGGTGTTCAAATACATAAAGACACTTTCAAGAATCTAAATAATCTCACGTATCTCGATTTGTCGCATACGAAGGTAACAAGCAACAGCGCCATGGCATTTACGTATCTCGGCCAGAGTCTGAAATTCATGAGTTTATGTTATACATCCTTTCCCATGGTTGGCAATGCGTTTTTCAAAAATAC
>NW_023466448.1:0-7501 GCF_013731165.1 Rhagoletis pomonella
CGCTTGAAACTTGCACTGAAATTGTATCGGCTATAAAACTGACTACTAAAAATTTTTTTCAAAATGTTAAAAATTTTCATGAAAATTTGTTTAATTTTTTAAATGTATAAAGTTTAGAACATCGGTTTATATTTGATTTTCGAAAAATTTCCATTAAGGAGTTCGAAATTTAGAGATCATTTTTTTTTAATTTTTCTATATTTTGCACACAATTTTAAACTTTGACTCTTATGGTTCTGAACAAAATTTCTATTAAAAATAACAAAAAATTTCAAGAAGAAAAAAAATCAAAATGTGGATACTTATTTTAGTCACTGTATGTGTTATTTGTAGATACAATTTTTCAAACTGTAACTCTCGTCTTTTTTTCTTACTTATGATATTTACAAGGATCACAGCAAATGCTTTAATACGCTACTTCCTCTTCTGGCACCCTTTTTCGCTCTCTCTCTCTCTCTCTCTCCCTGCTCCCAATACACCTCCTGCATTCACGGTTGCTCCAACTCCCATACTGACGGTGCCGTTGGTTGGCGGTTCACTGCACTATTTGCATCACTATTACCATAGAACTCCGGCACCGCCGACGACAATTCCGGTATATATTCCATTTTGAGTATAATTTTCACCTGTTGCAATGCGCAATAGAACCCATGCAAACGCTGATAGATTGCATGGAAGCGATTACGCAAACCAATTACATCGACAATCGGCAATTTGGCACAAACCACTGCCAACGCATCCACCGCTTGATCGTATAGAATGCTACATTCTGCTGCAATGTTGATGAGCGGTTGCAAGCGGCATTGTGTCTGAGGTGTGGCCACCGAGAGTTGTTGAAGTGTCAGTCCGGCGAAAATGGCATGCTGCAGCGACAACAAATTTTCCAAATAGTCAAAGATGTCAGTGCACAGCTGAAAGCTGCGAGTAGAAAAGAAGAAAGAAGATTTTTCATTTAGTTGATTTGAGTTGATGTTTATTTGACGGCATATTCACCATAAATTCACATCCCATTCCTTGGTGATGTCGGCCTCCAGTGCACCATTGAAAAAATGCGTAATTGTAATGAAAGCGTGACTTGGCGTATAACAACTTCAGGTACTTCACAATGCACACATCTATGGCACCCGTTTGCAGCGCCCAATAATTAGCTAAATCGTAGATTTTTTGTTGATACTTCAAACTCTGCAACATTTCGAGTATTTGTGGTGTACCAAAACGCATCGCCATATGCATTAAATTGCAATATTTCCAAGCACTAAAACGGCTGACATACAAAAGCTGTGTATCAGTCATTTTCATGAAAGTTTGTGCGCCATCTGTGCGATGCGTGAGCACAACAATGGTGCGTGCGCGTAGACCATCGAAAGGTTTCTCCTTGGGGTTAAGCACTTTCTTAATGTGCTTTTTCTATAAAAGTGTAGAATTCATAATAACAATTAATTTTTAGAGCCTAAATAATTATTTTTAACAAAATTAGTTACCATATCGGCGCGTTCTTTGCTGAGTAGCTCCATTTGATATTGGAAAAAAAAAAATCGCCGATCTTTATGAATTGCTGCTGTGACTCACCGTTGTTCTAACTCAACTGAGCAGGTACTATGAATGAAGTATAATAAAAACAAAACGAGTCGGCAACGAAATTTACTTATCTCTTCAAAACAACACAAAATCGTTTGTATCTGCACATCTATAAACTTATTACCCTGCTGAAAAAAAATTATCAATTGATAAAAAATTAAACAACTTGTAGGATTTCTATAAAATATATAACTTGTAGTTAGCTACAAAAAGCTAACTTGAAACTAGTTGAAAAGTAATGCAAGAGTAATGCAGACGTAATCGGGAGATTGTTTTCTTTAAAGAAGTTTCTATTTAAATATCCCCATAAAAATTTTTCTTTGAATACACTTTCCTTCTGCGCTTCTCAAATACATTTTCGAATTGAGGGCAAATAAAAGGAAGATCGAAATTTTTTATTATAATTTTGAAGTTATGTCTGAAAATACAATAGATAAATAAAAAAGTAAGAAAACAAAAAAAAATACTTTGTTACTCTTATTGATCTTTTATGTCCAAAAATAGTTAGTTACAAGTTCGTTGACATCTAATGCAGAGGTAACAAACCTTGACCATTTAAATATAGTTACCTTTCCTCAAAGAAAATATTCAGATAATAGTTACTTCCTAATCAACTTCAAGTTAGCTTATAGTTAGCTACATTTCTTGCAGGGTATTGATACTAACACACAGACAAAAGGTGTGTTTGTATTTGATAAGATTGCATATAATTTGAAATTTTTGTGCTATGTTAAACTCGGCCAAAATCGCTTAAGCCGTTATGGCGCTAGTGAAGAAGAACAAGATATAATTCATACATAGGAAGAGCTTACGGAAAAACTTTTTTCCTCAAATTTTTATCTACCAAAAAAAAAAGAGGAGTCTGCTCTTAACCAGACCCACCTACCGACATGTAATTCGACCCATTTAATACGAATCTGAGGTCCGTTTGACTCGTAGGCCTCCTAAATTTTTAGTTAATTGCGAAAATTGTGAAAAGTAATAAAAAAATTCGCAATTTTATCTACATTTTGAAGGTGTCTATATATTAACTCAGTAACCGAGGAAGACTTTAATATTGAGTTTAAATCTCGGGACTACACTACACTTTCGTTTATTAAATAATCGCCTAAATGTCTTTTTCATTTGTAGATCAGTGCAGGACACTTTTCCGAGATGTGTCGTGCAGTTTCGATATCTATCCTGCGTCGCAACTCCGTGTAAATTCCCAGTTTAGTCAGCTGAAAATTCAGCCTGCAGTGTACTGTCAGAATTCTTGTTACAGTTCTTAAGTTATTTTTGGATTAACTCATACATTCCGTACAGCGTTTTAGGTTATATGTATTTTGGAATGCTCTGGTCCTGATAGTTTGTCCCAGCAGCGCTTACTTTTAGCCTCTTCTTCCTGCCGGGCTAGAGCAGAGAGAGTCCACTTTCCAATGTCACAGAAGGGCTCTGGGCCGATGAAAGGTTTTGAAGCTCCTTTCTTCGCAAGTTAACGCAAGGCGCGCTTATCCATCTCAGTATTTTTTGGCAAACATAACCAGCTCTTTTCTGCCATGAAACTACATGTCATGAATAATCTTTCAGCTTTCTTCGCAGTTTTCACTACGTACTGATGTTTTCCGGAAAATAGGGCAACCAAGGTATCTACGTAACCTGTGAGAAAATAATCAACAGGTGTTGAATCGCACGATCTTGGTGAGCTCTATTGGTTCGTTTCCGGAAAAGGCGCACTCACCAAATAATTTCTTCATTAAGTAGTTGGAAAACCTGCACTCAGCCAGTATTCCATTCGATTGGAAAACGACGTAATCATGGCTCAACGCTCGCCATTGACAGTAGCCGCTCTCCTCTTTAAATAAGCAAGAACCAACGATTGTACAGGCCCATAAAGCACAGCAAATAATGAGTTTTTGTAAATTTAACATGCCTCTTGAATCTTTCGTGAATTCTGTTCACTCCAATGAACGAAAAATGAGCCGAACAGAATATAGCAGTAAAACAGTGGGTTGACTAGCGATTGACTTTATGTCCATTGAACGAACGTGAAGCGCAAAGGATGGCCATTCGGCTTTAATTCCTGCAGCAACTGGATTTTCTAAGGTCCGAGGGCTTATAATAAAGTTGCTGCGCACGATGGCGAATAGACTCATTAGGGTCCTCCTCAGTACTAAGTATGCTCTACAGCAGCAACTGTTTCTTTGGTCACCTCTGCGGATGTGTATTATTATTTGTCTATGGTTGTTCGTGTTGAAATGGCAAACAAAAGTGAACAAAATTGATAGTAGCGATGCCAGATCTGACCAATTAGTGTCCGTTTAATTGTTATCGGAAAATGAAAACTCTAAAAAAAAAAACGTAAGCGCCATTTTTTTCAAAATGTTCTTACGTTTTTTTTTGCGGTTAGGGCTCGATATATCACTTTATTAAATTAAATTTTACCGTTAAGCAGTGTTATTGTATGCTTGTCAGCGAAACCTCGGACTACCAAAGCCCAAAGCTACATATAAGCTTTTAGCAATTAAATTCTTCCTTATCACTTTGCTTATCAATTATTACGTTTCCCACTTGCATATATATGTACATACATACACACTTATCATAGAGTACAACATACAATATACGAAAATATAGACAAGTATTTATACATACTTTTATGTCAGATAAGTACGTATGCATGTATATATATATATATATAATACATCTGAACGACTTAACTGACATACACAGATCCATACCAAATGTTTGTTATTTATTAAAGTGGTCATAAAACTACACCGTGCGAAGTAAACCAATTCGAGAAGATATGAAAATTTATGGGGAAAATGTGCAAAAGCAAAATTAATTGTAAATGCTTATGGCTAACTTTCCCTAAGGTCCGTTTTCCCATTGACAAGTTAACTCTCAATCGGCAGTTAACTAAAGATTTCAGTACAAAATATAAAAGTTAACTGCCGAATGGGCGTTAACTCTTTACTGTGAAAACGGCCCTAAGCCATTTATTGGCAACCAAAATTGTTGACGTACATATTTTGATACAACTTTCTTTTCCTTAATCCATGACGTTGCTGATTATACATATTGGTAGTCAAAAAAGTAGCGGACAGCCTATTGAATTATTTAGCTCCGTTTGACAATATGGGGGGTCTTCACACCGTTTTCTTGGTTCGTTAGGTCGCAGTTTTACGTATATTTTGATTTTTTTGTCTCATTGGTTTCGTTGGATTTACAAAAACAAAATGTACCTAAAACTGTAAAAAAAAAACTGCTAACTAACGAAGCAACGTGCTCAGTGTGAAGACCTCTAATGTATTTTTACTTGTTTGACAATAAATGCCATTTAATAGCGGATAGTGAAAATCAGGGATATGTGCCAGTTTTTAAGCAAACCGGGTTTGAACCGGATTAGCCGTTTTTTCTTCTAATATAAATTAACTGAAACATTAACCAACCCCAAATTTTCCACGAACCTTTTTTTATAAAAATTTGAAGCTCTTTTCGACCAATTCTTAATTGACATAATTTCCACACTTTTAATTTTGAAAGTGTGAAAAAATTTCGCGGAAAAGTAAAATATTGTTTTTTTTTTTCTTTTATAAACTAAGAAATGTTTACATTTTTCACTGTTACGCCCGCTGGCGAATATTTAAGAAAAAGATAAGTCCGGAAACGGGCTCCTCATACAAAAAAAACCTTTAACATGTTTTTATAAAAAAAAAAAAATAATACACTTCTCTACGTCACTACAGCAAAATAAAACGCTGCTAGAAAAAAACTATTTTCGCAATTTGACAAATTCGAAGTTGGTTTTAGACCCATGGTTTTTTCGGCAACTTTGGTTAGAATCTCATAGTAAAAAAAAATGTTCCCGCCCTAATGTACCTACATACATAAACAGAAAAATAACATGAGCTTGTGTATACGTAAATATAATCATGAATTTATCCAATTCTTCATTCAAATTTCAGGTAACTTCTTGGATCACCAGTGATGGCAATGATACTCTGCAACGTTTTGCCAATCTGCAGTTCGACTGTGAAACCGCCATAAAAGAGCAAGAACAGGAATTCGAAAAATATTACTTTATTTCAATGGTAAGCGTATATACTTAGCAACTTTCATTCGATTTTATAGTACATAATCTACATAAGAAATTCAAAGAATCTTGCAAAACAAATTTAAGTTAAAGGGCAATTCTGGCAACTGTCTTTCAACTCCGCACAGTCTTTCGTAAGGCAATTGCAAATTCTGGCACTTGTCTCGAAAATTTTTTTTCTGTCTTTCGAAAGACATATTGACAAATCTGCTAAGGTGGAGGTTTTAGCGTTTTTCTGTTTGTCTTTTAGTAATAAGTTTTTAAAGATGAAATAATTATTAAAACAAAAATATCTTTCTTTGTAATACAATCAAATTTAAAGATTACAAAAATTTATAATAAAAATTATTTAGTTAAAAAAAGTTATAATTAAGTTACTAAAAATTAAATGAGATTAAAAAATATATTTTTTTTTGTAAATAATAAAATCTAAAAATTGGAAAAGTTAAATTAAAAGAAAAAAAGAAAAGCATTAATTTAAAAAAATAACAATTGGTTCCGAAAACTTGAACGAAATCAAAAAAAAAGATATTTTTAAACAATAAAATCTAAAAATTAAAATGAAAATTAAATAAAAAAAAAATGTATTAACGAAAAAGAAGAAATGAAATAAAAAAATAAAAATATGTTTTAAACAAAAAATCTAAAAATTAAATTACGGTTATGTAGATCCGACTGTCGTGAGAAGAGTGCATATACACTAATTCCTGGACAACTACTAAAGAGATAAAAGCGGCCTTTACATCAGCTTTGGAACTCACTGCACACCCTGATTTGATGTTCGCTCCACCTTTGACCAATTATACAGTCCACTACTTTGAGTACTGTGAAGGCCTCTGATTGAAACTCCGTTGGTGTTATACTTAAAACAAAAAAGCGTCTCAGCGTTTTTACCGAGCTCCCAAAGGAGGTATCAGGCAAAAAGAACGTAGTCAAATCCAAGGGTAGCTAATCTAAGAACCACTCCTCCTTTGCAGTCTGTTTAAAGTAGAAACGTGATTTTGTGTGCACTATTCATTAATTGGACTGGCAAAATCTGTGAATACCCAAAGTATCTTACCCGATCTAAGACTCACAGTCCTAATGAAGTTTTTACAACACTGTTCCATGTCAGCCCTTACGTATAATTCAACAGATATTTCATTTCCACAGACTTAGGTTAACGCTTCTAAGCAACGGAAGGCTGCGATCTTTCAATTCCCTTTTCGGCGTAAACGAGATTAAGGCTGTCTTCCTCGTCTTAACGACACTGCAAAGCTCACCATCCATCGATCTTTTTTAGGATGCTCTAGATCTATACAAAGACCTCCCTGAGAGTTTTTCCTGCGGCTGAGCGGCATATTTGCATTTTTGGGTTCAGCCGCTTGCCGCTTTGCCGCTCATTGCGTGGCCTAGACCTAAGTCACCAATCTTCCAGATAACATAAAGTAGAAGCATTATATGATTCATAGATCCAGATGTAGCGTTGTAGCGTGTGTAGTCCCTTGCCTACATCCCCACTTCAATCTTTGTTACAAGGTCGTGTAGTACTAAGTAGGCTGATCAGAAAACATAGTTGACCCTTCAGTCGCCACCACTTATGCTATGTATCGGTTATGTCTGGTAGTTCTTCTCTTCTTTCTAGCGACCTTCATATCTCTCTTTGTGCCTTAAATAAAAATTTTCAACTTCTTGAGATCAGCGTTTAATTTTATTTAACGTTTTAATCAAGGTATCCCCTTTTACTAATTCGTTTCATAACACTTCCTCTACCATTTCTCGCCCACAGAAACACTTGGCCAAGGGACGCGATTTGTATGATGCCGCAGTCAACGTGGAGGCGCTGCATGACAGCGCCGTCAATCT
>NW_023466449.1:0-7501 GCF_013731165.1 Rhagoletis pomonella
GTCATTAATGGCTCGTCTGTATGTCGTCGGGTCCAGTGGTTGGTCTACGTATTGCTGGACTGCGTCCTTGTATACGAATAAGTGCCCCCTGACGTGCCTGGGCGGAGGCTCCTCCTGAAGCAGAGGTCTGTTTGGGTGCTCGCTTCTGTGGCACCCCACCAGAAATTGCTTACAAAGCATTTTGTTGTGTTCCCTTACGGGGAGCACTTGGGCCTCGCTGCGTAGGTGGTGCTCAGGCGCCATCAGAAGGCACCCAGTCGCTGTCCGGAGTGCGGTGTTCTGACAAGTCTGTAGCTTCGTCCACTGCGTCCAACTAGTCCCCGGCGTCCAATTGCCTTGTATGTTGCCAGCAACGTTTCTTTGTCTTTGCCCCAAGTGCTGCCGGCGGGCGACTTGAGGACCTTGTTGCGGCTCTGTACCTTACTGACAACTGCGGTTGTGTGCGTGGAGTAGGAGAGCAGGCTATCGAAGGTGACTCCTAAAATATTCGGGTTGTTTACAGTCGGTATTTGTGTGCCATCGACGTGTATACCTAATTCTAGCCTGACCTCCTTCGTCCAGGTGGTGAAGAGGGTCGCCGTTGATTTCGTTGGGGAGAGTGTTAGGCTCCTTGCAGTGAAGAAGCGAGAAAGGCTGGAGAGATAGTCGTTTACTTTTGAGCAGAGGTCATCAATTTCATTCTCGGACGCCGGCACGTTCGTTCCAGTCGGTTGTACTCAGTCCTGGGCTACACCTATTAGGGTTAAGCTCGTCTTGTTTAAAGAGACAGTTTTTTAACTGTTTTTTTAATGCATTCGCATATATGTATGTACATTCATAAGTGTGTAAAAATGTCCGAGTAGCTATAATTCGTTGTATATGTCTAAGGAAGCCTTCATAAAAGTGATAATTTAGTTAATTAATATTTATTACATTACTTTAGAGTATTTTAAAAATAATTTTTCTAAAAATGTATTGTTCTTAAAAGGTATTAATAGAAATTTAATTTTGTGGCACTTGCATCATCTTTGCGGCACTTTTTGAAGGCTATTAGGCGCATTTTGAAATTTTTTAAATTCCATCCCTGGTGTTAGCAGAAAAAACCTTCATATCTCTTATCCACTCTCAACATTCAGCGACGTACACATTCGAGTGCTTCTTAAAGAGAATATATGCGTATATACATACATATACAGTTGCCACTTCTTCATTTTTTGTTTACCAAAACGTGTATTAATATGCGAAAAATGTACCAAAGTAGGTTTAAGCTATAGATTTCATTATAATGAAATATTTTAGAAAACACATTTCTCATATAGCTAATAAACGAATTTTCCGAATGTTCTGTGAATTTGTTTGTTTTGCTGGAACATACAGGTATGTATGTTGAAACAAATAATAGTGCAGCTGGATCATTCCAATCAAACAAGAATCTCAAGTGTTACACAAAAAAAAAGATGATATGAAAAGGCTAAAAAGGTATATTCTAGATATTTCCAGAATAAATAAAGTTGCATATACTAAAATATTGGTTTTGTTTATACACTAGGGCTTAAACAAAACAATAGTACTAAATTGAGCTGTTCAAAATAATAGTAGAAGTTACCTTAACGAAGTTAAAACTAAAGATATGGCTAATGCTTTGTACTATTTTTTGTTTATTTGTGTCTGATATCTTGTATTAAATATTTTTAAGTTTAATTTTGATACATTTTCGATGTTTCAGAGGGCCGCTACACATACGGAATTCCTCCTTCGCCTTATACCGATCACTTTTGGACGCAAATAACTTTTTGTGCAGCTTACTGATATTTTTTGAGTCGTTAATCCGGGTTTTGAGGTTCAAACCCAACCCAAAGCTGATAACCTCAAATACAAACTGCTTATTAAAGCTTAGAATCCAGCTCTCGAGAAAAAATCACAAGAAATATTTTTTAATATCTTTGTTGCTTGAAAAATCACGCTGCTTTTGCTGTAAATTTTCTTTAAGATATAAATACACATACATACGAGCATTTTTTTTAAGAGCTGCAAACTGATTTAAAAAATTTTGACACCAAGAAATTTATTATCCATTTCTTGTGCGTAATTTTATATGAATTTTTCGATTTTCTTGAGAGCTCTTTAAAGTTTAACTGCGAATGAAAATATTGTCCTAAAACTCACTTACTGTTGTTTTTATACTTTACAGCCTAAAAGAGTTTACCACTGATATGTATTTAATAAGGATTCGAAGATTTAATTTGCTAACTTCGAATTCGTTCCTCCAAAATGAGCTACATAATAAAAAACAAGTTCAGTTAATTTTTCGGTATTCGAAATATTAAAAAAAAATTAGGCAATCGTGAAAAATCAGCATCTCCATCGAAAACCAGAAACCAAGGAAAATGAACATTAAAACTCTTTTTTGCAACTGTTTATTACTTTTGAAAGTTGAGCACATCTTGTGTTTATAGAACTTAAACAAGTAATTTTTAAACAAAAAACAAAACCACAACAGGTACCACCTTTCCGATAAAAAAAAGAAGATATAGAAAATGTAACAAAAAAATGTAATGTAATGAAAATGCATACCTATTTACATATATACATAATTAGAACATCGAGCTGAACCGATTTAGCCTTATGGCAACCGAACTTCAGTTGGGTGGCCAGTGGCTGAAATGGTATTACAGATGGCAACTGAAAGCTGGCAGCTGAGTTGCTATATTGGCAACTGCATTATTGTGGTTGCCGAGACAATTTTGATTGATATAATTTATTTCTTTTTACAGCTTTTTATTCAGCTTGTTTCCACTCAAGCTTTAGGGCCCGTTTGCATACAACTTTGGCGTTGCGTTGGCGTTAGCATCGCTTCGACAGCTGATTATGAATACGTGCATTTATATGAAAGTCTCCACTTGTATAAATAATAATACAAAGTCTACTGAGAAAATTGTCGAAATCTATGCTGTATAAGCTTTATCTCCTATACCACTGATTGTTCAGATACCAGTTTTTCATCTTTCGCTGTCCCGATATTAGCATCCGGTATGTTGTCGCTGTATGGTCTTTTACCTGCAGATAGGTAAAAGTCGGTGATTGTTGTCCATGCCACACTCGCCAACATTTTTTTCTACCAAAATCTCTTAAGAAAAGTTACCAAAATTTACCAAATCTTCACTACCAAAATCTTCCCTTCTTCACTTACAGCCCGATACTGTGCACTTAATAAATTCAATATTTTTATAATTTGTCAATTTTTGATTATTTATCAAGAGCTCCCAGTTCTAGTACAGAAGTTTAAATCTATTTTCTTGATAAATTATCAAGATTGAAAATGCTATTGACAATTATAATTTTTTTTTATTAGAAAATATTTTTCTATCAATTAATTACTGCATGTGCCGTTATTCTCATTTTCGTTCTTGGTGTTTCCGGCAGGGTAGGAGTATGATGTAATGTGGAATGATTTTCCATCATCCCTTGTCAAATTTGGTTTGGAGACAAACCGGTTTCGGCGTTGTGCCATTTTCAGTGTAATTTTTCGTTCGGAATGTGCCGATACTTGAACCCGCGACTCACGGAATAATAGCACCGGCACACAAAAAAAGTGGCGGATGCTTTTAACCGTCCATTTGGCTCGTACAAAATTTCGAGTAAATTGCGAAAATTGCTAATTTTTTTGCTCTTTTTTCGGTTTTTCATAATTTACTGTACGTCGAAATATATGACGGTACATGTCGGTAGGAGGGTCTGGTAAAAAGAACGCGACATTTTTTTTTTGCCGGAGTATCAAAAAGATTTATGGACCTTACCAAAAATTGCCAGATGGCCAGCATTAAAATGTGAGAGGGTAGAATTCAAATTTATCGCAAAAATTCGAAAGTTCTTTTAGAAGTGCAGCCCTTGCGCTATGGGAAATTTTACCCTATTTTGTGGCCAAAATTCTAAAAGTTGAGATATCAATTTAAAACTTGGCCCAGTAGTAGGACTAGAAGTAGTGGCCTTGCCGCGCAAAAATTAACCCGTAATGGTCACACCTCCAAATAATAACGTAATGGTCACACGGGTTCCAGTGGACCCCAACCCAATAAACAGATGCGTCGTACGTTCTATTTTAAATATCGACTCGAATCCTCCACTGACCTTAAGTTTAAAACTTTCTACTTGTTATCTGATAGGTTTTTTCCCAATTTTGAAATTATAACACCGTGAGTTATTTCATAAAACTCATGATTTTCTACCAAGTAGTTACCTAAGAAAAATTATAATTTCTTTGATCTCGCACAAAATCGCAGCATAAGATTATGGGAAAATAAGAGATCGGGGATTATTCTACCGATTTGTGATGAGTTTTCTTAAACGTTTTTAAACATTTTTTTAAAACACTAAATACATTTTTTTTAAATTGTACAATTTCACTTTAAAGTCACTTAAATGCGGACGTCTCTTTGACACAAGCTTTAAGCTATAATACAAGTTTTAATCGGTGAATATTCTACTAACCGTCACTCTTTCTTTCTAGTTTTCACTTTTGAAAAGCGGCAAATAGATGATGAGATACACGCATTTGAAAGTGGCACATAAATCAAGCTACACATTTTTCGTTTACAGAAAATTTCGAAACTATCTGTTTGAGGGTTACTAAATCAACGGTAAGTCGATTTATCGAAAAACAGAGTATACTAGTTTATACACTCCTTGTTTATCCAATGGGTCTTCTTGATTTGTCGTGTTCCGTAGTATCCGTCCTACATTGTTATTTGTTCTGAATGATGTGCGAAGGTTGTGTTTCTGGAACAGCTTTGTTAGCTTGTACGTTGACTTTCCAGTATAGGTTAATACCGCCCAATTTTTATTATTGTTTTCTGCTTTGTTTGGCTTTTTGTTTTTGTGCTCCCTTCAGATTTCTTCTACCAGATCTCTCTTGTATCCGTTATTAGCCGGCATCCCTCTTTTGTTAGTGGTATTCGCCCAGTTCTATTGATCATCTGTCTAAGGGCGGCTTTTTTATGCTGATGAGGATGGTTCGAAGTATTGGGTCTAATCATTGAACTCGTGTCGATCGGAAATTATGAAATTTCCCTATCATTTTCTATCAGGGATAGAAAATAATCATTATTTTTTAAATTTAAATTAAATAAATCAACATGTTGTAAGTGTCGTACGGCAATTTTATGTATACTCACATATCTGTTTTTGTATGTCCTACCGTAATTTACAATGATTTTTATTTTTCAAGTTTTACTAGTAAAAATTACAAATAATAATTAAAATATGATTTCTATTTTTTCGCTCAAGAATAATGATTACCCCTTGATTTTAAGTTTTTTAATCGAGAATAATGATTATCCTTCAATTTTTATTTTTTCACTCAAAAATAATGATGATCTTGCGATTTTTATTTTTTTCACTCAAGAATAACATAATTGACACCTGATTTATAAATGTTCTCTGGTTTTACTCCCTCCTATAAAATTTGGGCAACCTCACATACGAGGTTTTGCATTTCCTTGATACGCGGTTTAGATTAGTGTATGTTAAAATCAAATTTTGATTAAATCGATTAAGAACGACAATGTATGTATAACCCATAATTGTCAATTTATTTCCAATGCACCATAAACACACTCACTCCAGCTCAATAAAGAGAAACGACTACATACATATTTTGATTTTAGTTAAAAATTTATTCTTTTTCTGCACACTTATATAAACTACAGACTTTTTCTCTTAAAAATCAAACAACTTCTACACCTACATACATATTTAATAAAAATTGTATGAGTTGACGTATTAATTCGACGAGACGCTGCTATATGTAACTATTCTAAATATACATTTGGTTTTTATTTTTTTGGGTTCTCCTTTGGATTCTCCTTCACGTTCAAGTGCGCTGGTCCAGTCTGTTGAATTTGGATGACTCGTTCGTTGGACTTTTCTACGGCAGGTTTTGGTACACTAACTGTTAACAAGCCATCCGATGATAGTGATGAAACTACTTGCTCTGCATCGAAGCCTTTAGGCAGTGTATAGCGACGCATAAAATGACGAGATATATACCCATGGTCATCTGCTCGCTCCTCATGTTTACCCTCTACAACGATGTGGTTGTCAACCACTTTAACGCTCAGCTCATTTGGCTTAAACAGCTGCACACCCATACTGGCTTGAAATCCATCTTTTCCCACCGAGGCAATAGGCAGATCCCTTTCGAATATCCCAAATTGGCCACTGGGCAAAGTGTTGATCGCAGGCAAGCGGCTGTGGAATACCGGTGTCAGATGGTTAAAATTGTCAGCCACACTCAAGAGCAATGGTAGGTTCGCCATTCTAAATTTGATGTGATGTTCCTTTGTTTTCACAAATGGTATCTAATATGCGGTAACGTTAGCTTCTTTAGCTACTGGGAGCGCTTATTCAACGCTTTGATTTGCTTGAACTTACTTTCAAAGTTGACTATGCCGTTGGTTGCAAGTGCCCGTCTTTATATACTCATGGCGCGCCATGGCTGGCGGAGAATATTTCGATGCGTTGTGCGATATTTGTGCATATGTATATACAATGGGCATACACAGTACATACGTACATATCGCACACCGTATCCAAAAGAGGCACAACTCAAAATTTGGCTTGTTTGAAATTATGCTCTAAAAATTTACACTGTACTTTTATTTATTTTTTAGCAAAAGCTGGAGCTAATTTTTATTATACTTTGTTAAAAAAAAACCTAAGGTAAAGTCCCCCCTGCCGATATGATTATCATGCGTTAAGAAATAGTTTTTCGCATTTTCTGACAAACGTGTAATTTTGAGTTGTGTCCCTTTTGAAGACGGTGTGCGACATGTGCATGCATGCATTTTCTCTCACGCAACAATAACCGAAGTTTGTTCCTCTCTAGAAATTGTTCTGCGCATAGCTTGTTTATTGAAGACAAAGGATCCAGAAAATTCGAGCTCGAGCGAGTTCGCTGGTTGGCATTAAAAGCTCACAAAAGGCAGCTGTTTGGTCAAAATGTTTTCGATTTAAACAATTTGGGGTGCGAATTCGAATTCAAGAACATTTGCATTTTTTATGTTTGCATGCCTGCAAGTAGGTACATACATATGTAAAAAAAAATTTAAAGACATATGTTTTTTTTTTTGAAATATGTACCTGTGTATGTACTTATATCGCACACTTCTTTCTTTCTGGCATTTCCTGTATTAAGTTTCACTTCTTCCGTGCGTAGGGACTACACGTGTTAGGTTAAGGTATTTAATAAATAAATTAAATATGTTGAATCCTTAAATTAGTAGCACAAGCTGAGAAGAATTTGTTTTGTGTACCATGTACATATATGTATGCATACATATGTACTACATACACCAACCATTTCCAGTGAAAATTTTTCTTTAAAAAATTTTGTCAGTTCATCAGATTCGGCCAGCGAAAAGCAGCCGTTGAAATCACATAACAGTCTACCTATCTTTATCTTCATCTTTATAATTCACCTTCATCTTCATCTTCATCTTCATCTTCATCTTCATCTTCATCTTCA
>NW_023466450.1:0-7499 GCF_013731165.1 Rhagoletis pomonella
TTAAAAGAGTCAGTAAAAATAAATTTATTGATTCCATAAATTTTTGCACTTTTATGTTCAGTTTTTCGATTTCTGGTTCCTGGTTTTCGATAGAGATGGTGAGTTTTCACGATTGCTAAATTTTTTTAATATTTCGAATACCGAAGAAATTAACTGAACTCTCAAGAAAAACGAAAAATTCATATAAAACGACGGACGAGAAATGGAAAAGAAATTTTCTTCTACCAAAATTTCTTAAATCAGTTTGCAGCTCTCTAGAAAAAAATGCTCGTATATTTATTTCCTCATAGAAATTTACAGCAAAAGCAAAGCGCTTTTTCAGGCAACAGAAATTATAATTAATATTTCTTATAATTTCCTTGAGATCTGGATTCTTAGCTTTAAGATACAGTTTGTATTTGAGGTTATTAGCTTTAGGGGGGGGTCTGAACCCCAAAACCCACCCCTTGTGTGCGCTAATGCCTCAGAGGTGGTCCTCTATTAATTTGATTGACATAGATGAGAACATTGGATCACGAAGGAAAAAAAAATTTTATGAGATTTGAAGTCGGTTTTGTTTTTTTCTTGAAAATGACATGTTTCTATTTTACTTCTAATCCAAAATACTTAAAACTTACTCGTATTTTGTCTTATTGATTTCTATACACTTAGGTCTCTTTTTATGCGGTACATGCGTTCCTCAAGAAAGCCGCATAAAAAAAATTCGCATAAAAAAGTTATTTACTTTCATACAAAAACAGGGGATGCGTTCCAGTATTTTCAAAAACCGCATAAATTCATATACTCCATGTAAAAAATCCTAAAAATCCGCATACAAAATTTCAGTGAGGCATTATTAAGCAAAACAAACTAATTTCTTCACTTCAACACTTATTATTCCATGTAAAACTGAACTTTAATGAAATAAATAAAATTGTATCTGGATTTTAACCAAAAAAAAAAAAAAAAAATACCACAATAAATACATGAATTATGTATGAATACAAAGACAAATTATTTATCAGAAGCATTGCCTCCTACACACTGAAAAAAGATAATAAAAACCCTCAAAAAAACAAATAGTCTGTTCCTTTGAACTTCGGACTAAAACCTGTGGAACTGTCAAACTACAATTTTACGCTCTCAAATGAGAGTAAAAGGAGAACAGATGCAGAAGTGCATAGGAACGCAAAATGCACTATTTCCTGTAAAAACGTCAGACGGTTTGTTTACATGTCATTGGCACTACACTGATTTGGCTGAAATATCACTAAATAATTAATAAAATCTATACATATTTAAATATTTCGTTGTTTACTTCCATTTTATAACAAATATAAGGTTCTTTGCTTTCACCGCTTTCTGTTTTTGTTTGCACATGTAAATCAGCTGATCGTTTGACACTTTTCATGAACTTACAGGAAAAAAATCTCCGGACTAAATCCTGTAACTTCTGACTAGGAACAGTTGCTCAGTTACTCTCTCAAATGTGTTCCCATTTACAGGTTTTATGTCAATAGGAACGACTTCCTGTAAGTTCTGACTAAATCCTGTAAACCGGACTGCTATTGGAACAGACTAAAAATCACTACTGCGAAATAATGATTTGAAAAACCGCATAAATTCAAATCCGCATAAAAAAGTCACATAAAAAGAGACCTAAGTGTATAAAAGCTATAACTATTTTTAACAGGAAAATATTGTTATTTTGGTCAGGATTTAAAAACGGCGAATAATCGAAAACCCTATAAAAGAAATAAAAGAATGTGAAAAACGTGTCAATTACTTGGATTCAATTCTTAATACTTTTGAATTGTTAAAATCTGAAGTTCTTCAGTTGCGAATTTTATCAAAACATTATTTTTATTAGGAGCTGCATAATTCTATTACGTATGTAGCTTTTAGTGAGGAATATAATCATATGCTTTTTTACTACAAGCACTTCAGTTAATTCCCCGTGAACAAAACTAAATAATAACTGAAACATATAATGGATATAGTAATAGAATTGACTCTGCCTTGGGCGTGCATTACTTATGTAAAGGATTTACGCAAGATTTCAATCAAATGGATAACATAGCTTTTTTCCATTGTATGTACTTCTAAAACATAAAGTAATTAAGCTACGGTTATTTAATGAATAGAAAATAGGCTTTGCTGACACATACATAACATTAAAAGAGAATACTGATTTTTGGATAAAAATCATCCTAAGCGATGATGGGTTTAGAGAACCCACATGTGAGTGTCAGAAAACAAATGCAGCCACAACGTGCCACTGTTTGGTGCGGATTTTAAAATTAAGTCGTCAAAGGACTACACATTTTTTTTTTTGAAAATGAGGACAATTTCGTCGAAGTGCGCATGTTCCAATAAATACGTGGCGATCATTTTACCGAGGTGCATATTTGAAAAACTGTGTGTGTGTGTTCTATTTAATTCAAATCTTGCGTAAATTTTCGAACAGCTTTTATATCTTAAGAAGAAACTTACCATTTCGTGAAACATCTAGTTCTACTAAGTTCTCGAAATTCTGAATATCTGGAGGTAATCGAGCTATCTCATTATCACTTAGACCCAATTTTCGTAAACGATGAAGTCTGAAGAAGTTCTGGAATAAAACAGAAAACCCGAATCAGTTTCCAAGTTCGTTAAAATAATTTTGAAATACGAGTAATAAATTCTGTTGCTTAAATAATTTTTACAACTAAGAATTTTCTTTTTAATTAACACATACATACGTAAATATGTATTAATGTTGTGTATCAGGATTACAGGATTTTCGAAGCCAAATCTTTGCACATACTTTCTCCGTAATTCTACTATGCATCCAGAAATTCGTACTTAAAAGTTATAGAACAACATCGGAGTCATTATTTTCATGTTTATTTTTATTTATGTTTATGTTTATTTTTTTATTTTTCATTGATATTCGGCATCATAAATTTACAACTCGTGTCATTTGTGGCCGCATAAGTACAAAACCCAGGAAAGGCAGTAATTGTAAAACTAAAAAAATCAACATTTGAAAGCCATCATGATGCTGCGATCAATGCTTTACTTTCTTTATTTTTGTGTTGCTCAAAAATTTTCATTTTCCCGTAGTCTGTCTACTCTGACCTACCTTGGTTTCGCTGAAGCAGCGATTTGACTTTGCAACTTTGTTCATTTAGTTAGCTTGTTGCTGCGATCAATTTGTTATGAAAATCACGTTTTCCATTTGCTACAATAAATACATTTTTTGGCAGCACATAAATTGAAGGAGATATAAAGTCACAATTCCTCGGCATTACTCACAAATACTTTCCAAAGTGAATGGCGGTTACTTTTTTCTAGAGCATCCAAAATCCATTCTAATATTTTTTTTTTTAATAAAAGGAAAGGGCAATCAACGAATGCAATTAAATCATTGTGGATATTCGCTCTTTTGTGTATTTGTTATATCTTGTGTAAGTGTAACTAGATGAGCGTGTGATTCTTGTTGCAAATGTATTTATTGTACCTCTAACAACAACAAATCAAACGCCCATTCAGTTACACTTACGCAAGATACAACGAATGCACAAAAGAGCGAATTACCCCTATTGATTTCTTATTGAACATGTCGCTCGCGAGTGAACTAAATTCAATGGCCAATACAGTTTATGAATATGTACATATGTAGCTCCCCCTTCACGTTTTTTTACTCACATACTTAAGATCTTTACACGAGATATTGTGATGCAATAAAAAATATGAAAGTCGGTCGCATCGTATGACCTTTTAACTGGAGATGATCTTGTGTTCTGAAATAAAATAAATGAGAAAAAACTTTACTGGCTGTCGAACGAAATCAAAAATTTCCCGGTTTTTTTCTCTAAAGCAACAAGTCAAACAAGCCAACAAAAATACAATGTTGCAAATTAAGCTCTACCCAAAACGCTTTTAAGTAGTTCATGCATTTTAGAATTTTTTAGTGGATAGCTGATGAATGTTCATCAGTTGTTAACTGCTATAATAATATTCAGCATGGTAGATCTGCAGTTACTGCTTCAATCGCCGTTCGGAGTGGGCATAAAACAGTAGCTACATACATATTATGTAAGCGCCAATGTATTATTATATTATTAACTAGCCAATGTCCGCTTACTTCGCGGCACCTAATAAGAGCTTTTACGTTAGCCAATGCAATAGAGCGTTTAAAAACAAAATTAGTCTGTAAAGTCAAAATTTTTGATTTAAGTTGAAACCACTAAGGCGCAGTATCCTCCTCACACATAGGCCAATAATAGTAACGCGGTGGTACCATATGGAATACCATTTCCCTTTTGGTGTCGTGAGCTTTACTGATGGCCTTATTTCCACCTGTGAGATCTGTGCCAATCATGCGTAATCTTTTTGTATGATCTTGCAACTACAACATTGGTGCGATGCGTATGCCAATAAAAGTTCTTATAGGGAAACTCAAGAGTACAGAAGTGCGTTTTCTTTATAGGAGGGCCAAGAGTCCTCGGTGTCCCACAGGATGAAAAGTTTTCCGGTACATTGCTAAATGATCGCTTAAGTATCATTCAAATGAATGATATACCTAAATACGGTGATTTTTCCTTGTTAATTCACCACTTTTACAATTCGTGGTAAAATGTATTAACTGATTTCTGGGTAGATGCAAGACCGCATGATCGTGCATGAGGGCGTCAGAAAAACTTAACCCCATCCTTCATTTAGACATCTCAAAATTAAATTCGTATAACTTAAACATAGGTCCAAAGCAGGCCAACCACACGGGGTTTCTATACATTTCGGCTGCAGCGCCATCCATTGGGTTCATTTTTTGCAAAACCATTGCTTACCATAAAAGGAATACGTGTTATGAATTAAAACCTTAACTCCAGCGGCACTAATCGGGTAAATTTTTATCAAAAGAATTTTCCAACATACAGGTACATAGCTCACATTTAAAATTTGAACGAAATCGGTTAATAAATACGATTTTTATAAATAACTCTACTCCAGCACCACCTAGCGAGTTTTATAGTAGCATGTAATTGGACTATATATCGTTGCCTTAATATAGAAAGGCCCTATCTCACATCGTCGCTGAAATGCACAAAGCCGTAACTAACTAAAATCTTTTATTGCATAAAACGATTTGGGGCCACATAATGCGATCAAATGCATCATAATCAATTAAAACGTAAATTTTCGATTTTTAGTTAGTTACGGCTTTTTGTATATCAGCGACGTTGTCAGATAGGGCCTTTCTATATTAAGGTAGCGATATGTATGTAAGATAACCTCCGACAACCTGACGGAACTCTATTCAGTGATTTTTGAGTTTATTCCGAACAACGAAAACGGCTATCATTTTATGCAAATAGGTATGCAGAGAGGACAGTTTATAGCGAAACTCGTAAAAGCAAAGCTCCATTCTTTGTGAAAAATTTAAAAAGTTACAATAGTTCAATGGGATTTAAAAATCTAGGAGAAAATGGTTCCCAATCGAATGATACTTGCGCGTTTACGTAAATGTATATCGATCCAGCCTTTCCAATTAATAACCACTTTTCGCCATAACTACGGTATTGATAACATATGTAGCTGTGTAGAAATTCAGGACGTTAGCGTAAGCAGTTCCAGAGATAAGCTATATGAGAAGTTCAGCTTGTATGGAAGGAAGGAGCCACGCCCCCTTTCCCAATGTATTTGCAATATATGCATCAGTGCTAAGTTTCAGTTCCCCAGCGTAATTGGTTTTAGAGATATATTGGTTTTTTGCGTTTTAGTCTTTATAAGAATTTTGGGAATATTCCGAGCTACATACCGAGTAAATTTCTGGTCAGAATATTTATTTTCAAGGTGTTGCCAAATATGAACCAAGTCGATGCAGCCGTTTAGTAGTTTGGTGAAATACATTGTAAAGAGAACTGTATGAAATTGTAAAACGTGACGTCTCAGACTTCTTAATTTTTTGGCAGCAACAACGAAAAGTTTTAATTTTTTTTAGCGAAAAACCTTCCACACAGAAATAAAAAAAAATTAAGTTTGTGGTTATATCAAGGCGAAATTTTGAGAACGGTCCGTTGCTAACTCTAAATATAAACAATGACGCACTGGAAAAAGTTAATACGTTCAAATGCCTAGGAATAATGATCGACGATAGACTAAAAAAAAAAAAAAAAAATGGATGCTATATTTTCAATTAGAGCTCTAGCAATATGTACGTCGGTGCAAAATGCATTTAATTCCATACATTAGCTTTTGCTTGATACGCTTACAAACATACAGACAAACATACCAAAATTTTATAATTGGCTTCTGTTAATCTAATAAACCCCCTATTAATTTTTCTTTAACATCTATTATGTACAGATATTGGCCTGTTGCAATTTCATTATTCTCAAATACTTTCGTTTGATACCCATATGGCAACACTTAGTTTATATTATAAATTTAACTGAATTAAAGTTTTCAAACCCGCTTCAAGAATATTTTCAAAAGTAAGCTTCCTAATCCTCTTTAGTTTAATATGCAATATTTCGTTTATTTTACAAATTTTAAAGAATACAATTTTTCAATCAGTTGGCAAATCCCCTAAAAATATGTTTAGCATTAAAATTTCATGGCCTCTTTAGTTTGATGCCAATATTGCAATATTTAATCTATGCTATCAGCTAAATTAAATTAAAGTTTTCAAATAGGTGGCAACCTTCCACAAAAATATTTTCAGCTGTAAGCCTTTGTAAATTTCTTTCTTTTGACAGCCATATTGCAGTATTCACTTTACCGTATCAATTCTAAAAATTGTTTATTTGGCTTCTGTAGCTTTAATAAACACCCACCATATTAATTTTTCTTTAATATCAATAAGGTACAGACATCGACCTGTTACAATTTTATTATATGTATGTATAGATGTAGATATAAATTTCATTTATTTTTTCAATTTAATACAATAAAAATTTTCAAACAGGTGGCAGCCCCCCTAAAAATATTTTCGGCAATAAAATTTCCTAAACCCCTTCAGTTTGATACCCATATTGCAATATTCAATTTATCTTATAAATTAAATTAAATGTAAATTTTCAAATAGGTGGCAACGCTAAAAAAATATTTTTGGCTGTAAGCCTTCTTCAGCCTCTTTCCTTTGCCGCCCATATTGCAAAATTAATTTTTCTTATCAATTTACTTAAACTCCAATTTTCAAACAGGTGGCAACTTTCTAATTTTTTTCTTCCTATATTTTAAGTTAGACCTCTATCAATACATCGGTGAAAACTGCATTCAAATCCATGCATTCGTTTTCAAGTGATGCGCGAACAAACATACAGACAGACAGACAGACATACAGACAGACCGACAGACAGACAGACAAAAATTCTAAAAATGGTTGATTTGGTTTCTGGTGCTCTAATGAAGACCCCCCACATTAATTTTTCTTTAATATCTATAATGTACAGACATCGACCTTTTACAATTTTATTATATGTATAGATATGTACTAACTGCAGTACTGTATATATGTTTAGTTTAAATAATGC
>NW_023466451.1:0-7499 GCF_013731165.1 Rhagoletis pomonella
ATGGGGTTATTGTCCAATTCGAGGTATTGTAAGGTGTGGTGTTAACTCCTCCCCTCTTAAGTATGATTGTCCTCAATCATTAATAGAAGGGTAAGTCGTTGAATTTTACGTATGTTGGAAAGTCATTACTTTCTTGTGGCGGGCTACCTGTTTTGGGTTTCAATACTTCCTTCTCGATGTATTGTATCTTTATTGATCTTTTCTTTAGCAAAATGAAAAGTGCGATTGTTATCACGGATGTTATGGATATTAAGCCTCCGATGGATAGTGTTGCCTTTTTGAGAGAATTTATTTTATGTGTGTTGTTTATATGTAAGTCCTTTAGAGACTCGAGCGAAAGTATCTCGATATGGTCCTTCTCTAATGGAGTTGGCTGCAATATTGCTGGAATAGATTTAATTGGCATTACTTCTATATTACTATATACTTTATTGTTGATTCTAATGGTTGTGTTGTAAAATATTACAACATGGGTCCCGTTTATCTCCTGTGCCATTTTATCGGCTTCTATTTTACCGCTGAATTTATTGAGTAGAATTATGCCTTTATTTATTTTTTCTATTGTTGGTATGTGGTGGTCATTGGTGGTATAACACGTAGAATTTAAGCTATTTATTATTCTAGATATACATAAATCATTACTAATATCTATGACATCTGCTTCTTTGCAAATCATTAAATCATTGTAAGTTTCACATTTATTTTTGATACCATATAATTTATCTTTTCCTTTTAGAATTTCTTTGTATTTTGTTTCAATTATAATATTGTTCATTTTCTTAACGGGTCTTACAATTATTCTTTTGAATGTTTCACTTAATGTTAGGGGTATTTTAATAATATAAATGATTTTCATATCTTTACTCAAAATGTTTATTTTTGCTAATCTTAGTGCATCTTCGGCACTTGTAAATGGAACTTTTTCCTTTTTTAGTTTGCTAATTGAAAATTCGATTTCCTCCTTACTTAATAATATAGAGTTAATTATATCATTCTTTGCCCATTGAATGGCGTATTCTATATTAATTAGTTCTTCTTTTATTAATCTAATTTTGTTTTGCAAATTTACTATAGTTTCCATTACAATACTACCATCTTTTCTGATGGTGTTCAACATCTTATTTACCATACCAGTTATATTATTTATACGTTTTTCAAATACATTGTTTATTACTACTTGGTTGTTATTGTTTTCATTTAAATTATTCAAATTATTAGTTATTGTATTTAAGTCTTCGTGATCAGGAGATCCGGCTATAAATTTCCATGCCGTTCCTAATATATCAATTGATCTTTTTCTTCTAATGTCATTAATAGGTTTTAGGGTATTAAGGATTTCGAACGTTTGGATTGTTTCATGTTTTAGGACGGGATATAGAAGGTTGTCTTTAGGGATTTGGCCAGTTATTTCGTCGTAGGTTTCCGTCAGAAATTGTTCGTATTTTCCTAGGTCGATGAGATGAATAAGTCTGAATGTTCCGTCCTGTATTTTCGCTTGCCCATTGTCTATTGTTACTAATTGAGATTTACTATAGTCAAGAATTTGTATGTCCGATGAAGAAGTAGAGATCGTAATAAGGAGAATGAAGAGTTTGTAGTGGTCCATTTTATCTGAAAACTAATTAAGTTTTTATTAGGGATTTGTGAACTATTCGTCCTGATATTGTCTTAACTGTTGTCCTGTGGTTTTCCGAAACTTTCTCCTTTTTATACTTTGGAGTCAATTTGGAACCTAGTCTTTTATTGATTTTAACGTAAATAATTTCTCCTGGTGAGAAGTCCTTATTTTGAGGTCTATTTTTGTTGTGGTACGAGAGGTCAAGTTCTTGTTTTTTCTTAAGTAGTGCTATGTTTTCTTGTCTTTGTTGTTCTAACTGTTGGGGGTCGCTATGGATTCTATTACCGAAAAATGTGTCTATTGGTTTGTTTTTCGTCGTTGAGTGTATTGAGGAATTGTATTCTTGAACTGATTTGAATAGTAATTCTTCAAACGTTATTCCTACGGAAGTTGCTTTTAGACATCTCATTATTTCGGAAAGTGTACTATGGAATCTTTCTATTTGCCCATTGCTGGTGCTACTGTAGGGTGGTGTGGTATAAATGTTAATTGACATTTGGTCTCTGAGTAGGGATGATATTGAAGCGGAGTTAAGAGATTTTTCGTTGTCGATTATCACAAGTTTGGGGATTCCGAACGCTATCATTAATTCTCTAATTGGGTCTTTGATATGTTCTATTGCCCTGGAAGGTATTACTTTCACCTGGGCATATTTAGAGAATTTGTCGATGGCGGTAAGAATTAATTTTTTTTCGGTGGAATATATGTCGACATGCACGATTTCACCTGGGGACTGTGGAATGGGGGTCGGTTGAATTTGTGGTTTGGTTGGATGCCTATCGTATTTATGTGCACGACAAGTTGAGCACTGTTTAACAACTTTTTCGATTTTTGCGTGCATGCTTGGGAAATAGAATTTTCGTAGAATTTGGGTTTTGTTTTCGCGGCTATTCCTATGAGCTCGCTGATGCTCTTGTATGATTATTTGTTCTTGTTCGGTTTCTGATGTGATATCCTGAAGGAGAGTTTGTGTGTAGCGAATTTTTATATTGCTAAAATGGAGTGGGAATATTTCTTGGATTTTTCCCATCAGTCTTTCTGTGGTATAAAGTCCGTTGACGAGTGCAGGGTCGAGGTAGCGTTTAAATATGTCTATGATGTCCTGGTTAGAGTAATTCGGTTTTGTAACAGTATGCCTGTGGAAACTTGGAAATGGTAACTGGAATGAGTAGCTATCTTCGTTGCCAATCATTAAGAAGAGTTGGTTTTTAAAAGCGTTTATGGGGGCTTCGGTGGCCGGAATAAGGAGGTGTGAGGAGCTTTCGTCGCTATGGTCTGTAACTGTAAGAGTATTAATGTCAGTTTGTGGGGGTCTCGAAAGTGCGTCTGCTACGACGTTGGTTTTTCCGGGTTTATACTTCATCTCGTAGTTATATTCTTCGAGGATGCACTTCCACCTTTTCATTTTCCCATTATGGTTTTTATTGCTTAATGCAAAGGTGAGCGGTTGGTGATCTGTGAAAATTACGACTTTAGCGGATCCGTATAAATAGTTCCTCAGTGAAGTAAGGGCCCAAATTATTGCCAACATTTCTTTTTCGTTCGCGGCATAACTTTCTTCTGTCTTATTGAGTGAGCGGGATATGAAGGTAATGGGTTTTCCTGATTGCTCAAGGACAGCACCTAGAGCGTAGTTTGATGCATCTGTCGTAAGGTGAAATTCCTCTTTGAAATTGGGGTAAGATAAAATTACTTCTTCTGAAGTTAACGCTGTCTTTATATTATTGAAGGCAGTTAGGGCATCACTATCGAACACAACTAGCTTTCTGCTGGAGGCATTTTTGGACACTCGTCCATCTTCCCCTCTCAAAAGCGAGATCAGAGGTTTTGCTAGCTTAGCATAATCCCTGATAAAGCGCCGATAATAGCCTGATAGTCCAAGGAAAGATCTAAGGTCTTTCAATGTTTTTGGACATGGAAAATTTTGAATTGCACTTACTTTGGCGGGATTGGTTTTTATACCTAGCGGGGATATGATGAATCCTAAAAATTCGACTTCTTTACGAAAAAATTCACACTTGTCCAATTGGACTTTCATATTCGCTTTTTGTAGCGTGTGAAAAATTTTTTCGACATTTTGGAGGTGGCTCTGTTCGTCTTTGCCAAACACTATTATGTCGTCTATATAGACATAACATGTTTTACCGATATGTTCCTTCAAAATGTCGTCTAAAGCTCGCTGAAATATAGCGGGTGCATTCTTTAGACCGAATGGAAGTCTGGTAAATTCGTATTTCCCGTTATTAATTGAAAAGGCTGTCTTCTCAATGTCGGACTCCTTTAATGGAATCTGATGGAAGCCACTCTTCAGGTCAAGAACGGAAAAGTATTTGTTATTTCCCAGTTGTGAGATAACCTCATTAATTTCTGGGATTGGGTATTTGTCAGCTATTGTTAGTGTATTCAGTTTCCTGTAATCTATTACTAATCTGTATTTTCTTTGGCCTGATGCATCCAATTTCTTCGGTACAACCCACACGGGTGAGTTATAGGGTGAACGGGATGGTCTAATAATTCCATCCTTTAACAAATTTTCTATTTCCTGTGTCACGAAGTCTCTCATCGCGAGGGGGTATGGGTAGTACTTTGTGTAAACTGGGGTATCTGAGGAAGTCCTGATTTCTCCTACTACCGTAGTTGTGTAAGTAAGTTTTTCGTCCGGTTCCGTAAAAAGGTGGGGGTACTTTTTGGTTAAGTAATTTATATGTTGTTTTTGTGTGGCTGTCATATGGTCAGTTCTAACGTCTATTTTATTAACTGTAGGGGAAAGTCTCTGATTAATTTTAATTATAATGCCATTACCTAATGTCAGGGTGTCGTTATGTATGTTAATTGTAGCACGAAGTTCTTTTAGACTGTCGTTTCCTATAATACCGTCAAAGGATTTTAATGTGGGAAGTATGAAAAATTTTAAGCTTGTGGCATTTTTGCCGAAAACATTGACAATTGTATGATGAGTAATTTGGATTTGTCCTGCAATAGAGTTTGCGAAAAATGGTTCGTCATTAGGTATTTTTTTTGGGACATGGCAGGGTTGGATATAATTTTTGCTTGACCCTGTATCGATAAGCATTTTAAGGATTTTCCCGTTCTTCGTTTTGCATTCTACGTATGGCAACGAAGAACTGTTCATTCTAAAAAATGAATGTCGATATGGTCCTGGGTTTCAGGGAGTGAATTTCCTTCAGCGTATGTCTGAGCTGATTGTCCGTTTTCTTCAGCTGTTAGTGCGGCTTCATACTCCTGAGGAGTTGGAGTCCAGTCGTGTTGGTAGTATTGATCTGTATCGTATTGTGGGTCCTGCTGATAGTCTTGTTGGTAGTCTCTTTGTTCACCTGCTTCTATGTGGAAGTTTCGCTGTTGTTTAAGGGGAACTTGTTGTGAGAAATTTGATGGTATTTTCATTTGGTTATTTATCTGTGGTCTGTTCATATAGTTAACAGCTCTTGAGTGTAGGGACTTATCGACGTCCATTGGTTCTGGGCGAGGGAGTTGGGGTTTAGTGGGAGGTTGATTTAGTGGTCTGTAAAGTTGGTTATTGCGGTAATTATTAATGGGAGCCTGATGGTAATTGTTCATAGGAGCCTGAGGGCGGTAATGATTTGAAAAGTTTTGTTGGTGCATTTGGGGTATTGGCATATATGCCAATTGGGGATAAAATTCGTTATTTGGTTTTTTGGGTGGGAGGGGTGGTCGGAAGTCGTGGGGCTTCCTATTTTGGCTATTACTATTCAGCGCGTAGTGAGAACGAAAGTTTTGGTTCTCCAATTTTAGGCAAAGGTGGAGGGCTTGAGGAAGATCTACTGGCTCTCTCATAGCAAGAAGTCTTGGTAGGTCACCTTTTAGTCCTCGTATGAAGGTGTCGAGGGCTTTGTCCCGATATGTCCGTGTTAGTAAATGCATGGATTCTGAACCCATTTTCATGCAACCCAGTTTATTTAGAATGAGGGACAGGTTGGAATAAACATGCTGGTAGAATTCCTGGATAGTGAGATTGCCCTGCACTAAAGAAGTCATTTGGTACTCAAGGGTACCTATATCTCGCTTGTCAGCGTAATGAAGGGTAAGGCATCTTGAAATAGCCTTCCAATCTAATGGAGTGTTATATGATTCGAGGGCAATGTCGGCGTTGCCCACAACTTTATTCCTTATAACGTTCAGGATGCCGTAGTATTTCGGCGTTCCATTAAGAGGTTCGTAGATCTGAAGGATGCGATCTACACTTTTCTTCCAAGAGTTATACTCTCCTGGATTACCGGAAAATTCGCGGAGGCATCTAACTACGTCCGGTATTTTATCCAGCTCTGTGATATTATTTAAGTGACTTGCGTCAATAGTTACGTCTGTTATATTTGAGAAATTTGCATTGGGGTTAAGAGCTGCCTGGACTAAATTTCGTCCTTCTTGTCTCATAATGTTGTTTACTAGTCCTGTCACTAAATTAGTCAATTGGTCCATATTAAAAGAATTGGAGTTGGAATTGGAAACACTTGGTTGTGTGGGTGCGTTAAGCACAGGGGGTCGGACAAGATTATTGGGATTAGACATTTTATTTCTGTTCTAAATTTTATAATAATTTTTTTTTATATTTTTTTTTATTTTTTATTATTTTTTATTATTTTATAATTCTTCTGGAGGGTCCCTTGGGTGGTGAATCGCAGAGAATTTTATTGTTATAAGCTGGAGGGTCCCCCGTTAGGTGGTGAATCGCAGCTTCAAATTATATTATATTATTGGCTGTACAAGCCCGATATTATATTTGTGACTATTATTTGTTGATGAGAGGAAAAAAAAAAAAAATCTCATTAATTATTAAATAAGCGTGTCTTTAGATATTTTAACCAACACTTTTGGTTGCACAGTTTTCTAATGATTCTATATTTCTAAGTAAATTTTTTCTTTTACTTTTTATTACACAAAATTTTAAGTTCAAATATGCAGTTAATGTTATCCTTGTTTAAAACTTAATGTTACAATTTCTTCACTATTTTGGTAAACTTAATAACCTTCTTGGTTTAAATTTTTCTTTATTAAATTTGTTCAAAAAAAATTTTTTTAACACTTTTTCAACATTTATTAAATATTTCCTTAAATTCTATACTTAAACTAAACTTACTTAAGTCCTCCTGGTGTTGGGGTATAGTTTCCCTTATGCTGCAGCTACTCGTGGTACCACCAAACACACTTTGAAGAGGAGTGCGTTTCTGTCCTATAGGAATTTAACGCTGCTGTGTTCTGGACCGGCTCTTTTCTTCACGTTCCTTGGGTATTCCACTTTTCTTGCACGCAGACCAATGAATGTCCTTGTTGCAGTCTATTTCACTTCACATGCGTGCTGTGGATGTCCTTTTGTGAGTTTCCGCGCATTGATTTTCGGCTGTTTTTTTACAGGCGTTTTATCATCACTTATTAATATTAAGATTTGCGCGCGTTGACACTTCGGCTGTTTTTTTACAGGCGTTATTTTTTTTTCACTCACTACCGAAACGCGAACTTTAAAACCGGCCCCTACTCGGGCGCCAGTTAAAGTTTTATTTAATAAACTTCATTTTTAAAAAGCTCGCGGACTTCTGTCCGCTCATGTGCTTATTTATTTGAATCCAACTTAAGATTAATTACAATATATTTCTTACTTCTACATTACACCTATGTCGACCACCAATTTGCTGACTGTTGTTGACCGTAATGTTGGTTACTAATATGCTGACTGTTGTTTACCGTAATATTGTTGCTGATCGATACATTTAGTAATTTGATGAAATGTTCGTGGAATGCTGATGCAGCGTCTGCGGTTATAACGAATTCACCGGATGTGTTATCGGTGCCACTAACCCATGGGGTTATTGTCCAATTCGAGGTATTGTAAGGTGTGGTGTTAACT
>NW_023466452.1:0-7497 GCF_013731165.1 Rhagoletis pomonella
TCGGTTAATAAAATAATTTGTATGCACAGCGGATCGGATCGTTAAAGCAACGAACTACAAGTCGTAAAACGCAATTCCATTAAAGATCCGCACACAGCCGCTACAGCAACAAAAATAATAGCAGCAGAAGCAGCAACAGCAGCAGCAAAAGCAAGTGTAATCCGAGCACAGTCATAGAGTAGCAATGATAGCAATAACAAAAAAAAAAAAAGCAACAACTGCGTCACATAATTAACAACAAACAGCGAGAATGACAATGAAAATAAGAGCACTCTTCCAACAATATCAACAACAATGAAAACATAAAGCAGCGGTAGCCGACGAAACAGTGTCCAGCATTAAGAACAAAGGAAATTAAGCCGCAATTACCGCTTAAAAGTTATGTACTTTGTGTGTAGATATGTATGTATGTTTGTATGTACCAACGAACTCATAAATCACAAAAAAAGGTATGCTAATTTTCAGCCATACATAAATATGTACATATTTATTTACAAGTAGTCCATATACATAGCACATTTGTATGTATGTACATGCACATTTACTTATACATATATAGTTGCAGAAAACTTACTATTTACCATTAACTGAAACATACATAATTACAGTGGCTCGTGCTTTTCTGAAGAGTATATTATATATGAGTACAGTGGCCCGTCTAGGCTGTTGAGCGTCCGGTGAGAATAATGAATTACATATGTATACAAAAGTAGGCCTGCTAATCATATTCACTAAAGTGATCCCGAAGAAGATGACAAAAATCTAAAAACGGCAATGTGCAATATTGAACAAATGATCTTTTCATTCAGTCTTTCGACTTTTCGATAGTTGACAATTGATGCCATTTTTCCACAGAATGGTACTGTTAGAACTTTGAACAGAACTTGGTTTGAGAAAATGTTGGAAAATGGCAAGAATCGCCTAAACATCTAAATGCTTTTCGAAAATCCTCGTGTTCTAGAGAACTTATTTTAAGCACAAAGTTGAGCTTATATCAGCAGGCAGAACTGCTTTCAAAGTGAAAACACAGTCAGCTGAGAGCTGAGATTAAAACCGCACTGCGAAATAAAAAAAATAAAGTGTGTGAACAAAAATTTAAGCAAAAAAAGTAAGAGCAGAGCTGTCTTCGGATATGCCGAAGGCTTCATACCTTTCATGAACATTCTAAAATTTTACTTTAACAGACTACTGCTAATAGTAGAGGAGACCGTGGGAGATCGACCTTCGCCGATCTGATAACTCGATGAGACATATTTTTTATCAAATATAATTTATAAACAAATATGCCTATGGTAACTTGCCTATCGAAAAGTGTTCATAGCTATTTTTAATTTAATTAATTTTAATCAATATTCTTTCATCACCTTCACTCTTGTGATAACCGAATGAGTTTTATCTCAATTGATAGTTTTTAACACACAGAATATGCCTAGGTAGGCTTGCCTACTTATATCTGTGCATGGCTACTTGGCAAGTAGATGTGAACAGGTAAGTCAATATAGGTAACTACAGCGATACAGGTAAGATATTTTAATTACAAAACCAATCATATAGGCTTGCCTGCAAAAAATCGTACATAAAATATTATTGCCAAGCTATAAAGTTTTAGAATTTTAGCTATTTGATAGGTGCGAGAGAGAAAGTAGAGCGTCCGAGGTCCGTGTGATAGAACAGGAAACAACATAGCAGCTGCACGCCACGATTGAGAGAATACAAAGGTTGCGCCCAGTGTTGCCAGAACTTTTTGGGCCGACCGGCTAGATTGGCAAAAAAAAAGCGGCTAAAAACGGCTAAAATGTTTTAGTGAAATTTCACATAGACTCTGGCAAAAAACGGCTAAAATGTTTTAGTGAAAATCCACATGCTTTATTTAAATAAATCGCAAGAAACGAAAGACTAGTTAACACCATTAATTTATATCGAGTGTATATTCCTCATCATCAAATGAATCACTATTGTATATATCACCTGAATTCATTAATTTTAAGAGATCGTCATCTACAGTAAAATTATGGCAGCATTTTTCTTCACGTTTTAAACCGTATCTTATATATAAAATAGCGTTTAACGTTTTAACGCACATTGGATTTCTTTGCTTAGTTTTTATTATATTCATTGAACTAAATATTCGCTCTACTTCTGCATTACTTATAGGCAAAACAAGAAAACTAAAAACTAGGTTGCAAAGGTCAGCAAAAGGGTTTTCTCCTAGGGCATTTCGAAATTGATAAACTTCGGCCCAAAATTTTACAGTTGAGTCTAAATTACTCCAGGTATGTAACGTTAACCGTTGCCATTGCATCTCTATGGATGTTATTTCGTCGGCATTATATTTGTGTTTTTGTTGCTGTAGTTGAACAAATACTTTTGGTTTAATTACTCTTAATGCATTTCCAACCGAAAAAAGTCAATTTTTTTAGTGTGGCAATATTTGTAGGGAGGCGTTGGCGTAATTCCTTTATTAAAGTGATAATAAAATAGCGACCATTTTCTCGAATTATTTTCTCGGCTTCGTGGTCAAAAGCGTTTGTGCTTACTTTTGTTTTTAAATACTCTTCAAAACTGTGATAAAACTGAGGAAATGGAGCAAGGTATGGTTCCAACGGGGAGCATATAGGATCAAATGTGTCCGCGCTAATAACCACTAGGGAGCATAGATGCGAAAGTAAAACATTGAGTTCATTAAAAATCTTCATTGGGTCTGCATTATTGCTTTCGAACAACTTGTTTACTTTTTCCACCTGAAAATTAGGCAAATAGTAAAATCGGCTAAAAACGGCTAACTTTTTTTTACAAACCGGCTAACAAATCGGCTGCCGGCTAGATCGAATTTTCTCCGGCTAGTTGCTATCAAAACCGGCTAAATCTAGCCGGAAAACGGCTAAAATGGCAACGCTGGTTGCGCCGATCTCGGACCGCTATTCTTCTCTTAACGAATTTGACAGAATCGTTGTTTGCATGACGTCACACTGGTGCAACATGTTTACGTTTTCCTTGCAACAGTTTTTCTTCTTCTTCCATTCTTGCTCACGTTTTGGCATTTCTCTCTCGCAATTGCACCAGTGTGACGTCACACAAAAGTTATTCTCAAAAATCCTCTCTGATCGGCGCAATCTTGTATTCTATCATTCTTGGCTGCACGCTACCTGACCGTTGAATGTACCCGAGAGCGCATGCTGGTTTACATATCAGTGACAGCATCTATTTACACTTGACAGCAATTTTGAACTCTAATTTCGATCACAATTATTGTATTATTTCACACTATATATACTTACAACTATGAAATAACCTAAAATAAATAATTTAATATATTAATAAATAAAACAAAATAATTCAACAATTTTTTTTTGTTTTGAAGCTAAATTATAAAATTCAAAAATTATAAACAAAATATATATTCTTTATTTAAAATTAAGTAAAGAATAATTTATTTATTATTTAAAATTAAATAAATGCCGTAAAGCGGGAAAGAATAAGTGTTACTTTTAAAATTTTATTATAATAAATAAAAAAGTCATCAATATAGAAAAATAAAATTTAACACATTTATGTTGTTAAAAGCGTTTACTACAAAGCATACAAAATCAGGGACTGTAACGGTTAAAACTTTTATTATAAAAATCACTTTTTAATCGTTATTAACTGAGTTTTATTTTTTGCTCAAAAAATAATCGTTACGTTTTAAGTTTTATTTTTTGCTCGGAAAATAATCGTTACGTTTTAGGTTTTATTTTTTGCTCGGAAATAAACATTATTTCTTGAGTTCTATTTTTTGCTCAGAAAATAAAAATTAATTTTTACGTATGCGTATGCGCATGCGTGAATAGACAGGGGGCGGGCGGCTGCATTGAACTTTTAACGTCACCGCGGAGTGGGTAATGAAAATACAGAGAGCAAGAAACAAGGGCAGCTACAAAACCACAGACACTAACAACCTATATTGAAGCTGAAGAACAGGACAAAGTTTAAGGTAAATAAAAAGACAAGGATAAAGATAATGATGAAGATGAAGATGAAAAAAAATTTAACTCAAGAAATAACGATTATTTTCCGAGCAAAAAATAAAACTTAAAACGTAACCATTATTTTCTGAACAAAAAATGAAACTTAAAACATAACCATTATTTTCCGAGCAAAAAATAAAACTTACAACGTAACGATTATTTTTCGTGCAAAAAATAAAACTTAAAGAGTGAAAATCTCTCAAGTGGGCTACCCAAAATTGGATGGTCTAGATTTTTTCAAACAAATAACTTTATTCGATTTACAACCATAAAAAAAATATAATTTGAACAGTTTTGCAAAATTCGAATTTTTACAAGGGTTATTGTTATTAACTTTTTTTTTTGATGTATTTAGTAATTATTTATTATCCACTGATCCACAGGATGTAGCTTGCTGATTTTTTGCATGAAAATATTGATAATCAAACACGCTTTAGCCTGATTGTTTCGATTTTTCAAAAAATCATTATTTTGTATAAAATTTTTAATTTTTATAAAAAATTTGTATAAACAAATGGAAATATTTATTACTTCTCGATCAGATATTTTAATCGTTTACATTAAATATCAATCCTTATTCTATAATACATTATTTAAAAAAAAAACACGGAAACCTGCATGCAGTCAAAAGTTATAAATTTTTTTTCGCTCCTACCACGGATGCTTTTGCTTTCATGCCGCGTGCCGCGCGGACTCGCAGCGAGCGTGGTGCAACCAGAGAACGGAAAAAAATAAAATTTATTTATATACAAAGCATAGATTATCTAATACAATATTTTTTAAAGTTGTATACATAATTATATACATACATAACAGGCATATTTATATATGTATTTATGTATGTATATGCATGTATTTTGTCTTTACAGAGAAAAATAAGTAAAGAGGATGGTATAATCGTTTGTGCTGCAGAAACAAAAAAAACAACTAAACTTATTCTTAATTTTAAATAAATATAGATTTTGTTTATAATTTTGAATTTTATAATTTAGCTTTAAAACGAAAAATAATGTGTTGAATTTATTTTTTTTATTTATTAATATATTAAATTATTTATTTTTGATTATTTCATAGTTGTAAGTATATATAGTGTGAAATAAGACAATAATTTTGATCGAAATTAGAGTTATAATAAATTAGAGTTCAAAATTACTGTCAAGTGTAAATAGATGCTGTCACTGAACGGTCAGGTAGCGTGCAGCTGCTATGTTGTTTCCTGTTCTATCACACGGACCTCGGACGCTCTACTTTCTCTCTCGCACCTATCAAATAGCTAAAATTCTAAAACTTTATAGCTTGGCAATAATATTTTAGTACGATTTTTTGCAGGCAAGCCTAATGATTGGTTTTGTAATTAAAATATCTTACCTGTATCGCTGTAGTTACCTATATTGACTTACCTGTTCACATCTACTTGCCAAGTAGCCATGCACAGATATAAGTAGGCAAGCCTACCTAGGCATATTCTGTGTGTTAAAAACTATCAATTGAGATAAAACTCATTCGGTTATCACAAGAGTGAAGGTGATGAAAGAATATTGATTAAAATTAATTAAATTAAAAATAGCTATGAACACTTTTCGATAGGCAAGTTACCATAGGCATATTTGTTTATAAATTATATTTGATAAAAAATATGTCTCATCGAGTTATCAGATCGGCGAAGTTCGATCAACCACCGGCTCTTAGACTATAAATAAAATTTTTATATAAAAAAAATCATATCTAAAAAATCTGTGGTATGGAAGATACACCTTATAAAGCACCAATCTAAGCAATTTTCACTGTTGTGTGTGATCAATTAACACAATTTAATGCACAATCTTGTATTTGAACAATCAGTGGTATAAGCCATATAGATAATACAGCACCGATCTTGACGATGTTCTTAGTAGACTTTGTATGATTGTTTAGAAAATACGCTTTCTGACCATCAGACAGCTTACAAAGAGCGTGGGAAACCATGAAGCTACTAACCTTATCATGTTCTCTCTTCTGCGTTAGGCATTCGCCAATCTAATTCAGATTATAATTATATTTAATTCGTTCTTGAATTAGTTTTAAATTTAACCATTTTCAATTCCTACTCAAATTAATCTGGTGAACATGTCGTCGGCAAATGACGCCAATTGGAAATGCCTAATGAAACCAAGCCCCTTCTCAACCTAGTATATCCAATGCTGAGGAGGCCTTCCTCCATCTCTGTTACCAGCATCGTGACCGCGTTGAATACATAGTTTCAAAGCTGGAGCGTTTCAATCCATTCGTATGGTTTATAAACGTTAAAAATTTCTGCTAAAATATTTAGCAGCTAATTTTACTTAATAATATGCATCTAATAGAGTTATTTATAAAAAAATAAATAATTAAAGAGCCTTAGAAAGTGACAGTTTTATAAAAATTTTCGACATTTAGAACTTTTAAGTCGTCTCTATTTTTTATGAATTTGTGTGTAAATATCTAGTGTAACAAAACTGTAACAGGCCGATGTCCGTACATTATAATATTAAAGAAAAATTAATATGGGCGGTCTTTTGAGAGCAACAGAAGGCTAATCAAAAATTTTTAGAATTTTGGTCAGTCTTTTTATATGTTTGTACGCGTATCACTCGAAAACTAATACATGAAGTTGAATGCAGTTTTCACCGATGTATTACTAGAGATCTAATTTAAAATATGGAAAAAAACAATTAGAGAGTTGGCACCTGTTTGAATTTGGTTGTCAAAAAAAGAAGTTTAAGAAGTTTTACAGCTCAATTTTTTTTGTGGAAGGTTGCGACCTGTTTCAAAATTTTAATTTCATTTAGTTGATAGATAAGATAAATTAGATATTGTAATATGGATATCAAACCGAAGAGGTTTAGGAAAGTTTACTGCGGAAAATATTTTTACGGAGGGTTGCCACCTGTTTGAAAAATTGCATGTATTTTATCATGTTTGAACTTGTTTTACAATACGGGTATCAAACAGCACAGCTTCTCTTTTCAGGTGAAGTTAAATAGTTTTAACCATGTGTAGAAAAAATTTCGTTGAGACGGAGACAAATCGTCCTGCGCCTTGCCTACCATGTATGAATGCTGATGCCGTTCCCGTTAGTGGAAAAAATCTTGATCACCCTTATTTTCAAAATGGCGGCACTACCGCAATCTCCTAAAAACGGTTGACAACTAAACGTTTCCGTCCCTAAAACGTGTTTTTTATAGGAAACATAGATGTTTTTTTTTGAGCTCTTGAGAAAATAAAGGAGTGCATAATACTTTTCAGGGCCTAAAACAGCATGTCTACATGCACATATCTAGTAGATATTTCACGCAATATATCCCAATATATGTACATATGTCATGAAAATTTTGTACATAATTCCTTAGGCGCCGAACGACGCCGCGCCGCTGTTTCCGAACTCAGCGGCGGCGCGCGTCTTTACAAAAAGCGGCGGCAGCCTGGCTCGGCGGGGAAAACGTTTAGTTTACAGCATCAATAACAAAAAAAA
>NW_023466453.1:0-7497 GCF_013731165.1 Rhagoletis pomonella
GAACACATGGAAATACATATCGTGTAATTTTAAATTAATTAATTTAATAATTACATACTGCATATTTCTGGAAGCGTTCATGGTAAAATTTTTGAACTTGGTACGAAAATATATGAAATCAATCACATACTCATGGAGAAAAATTAGAGTTATTGGAAAGCGGGCGTGGCACCTCATATACAACCGAATTTTTCATACTGTATACCTCGGGAAATGTTCACGGTAGAATACTGGAACTTGGTATGGAGATATATGAAATCAATCGCAAACTCATGAATAAAAATTCGGAATATTTAAAAAGGGGGCATGGCACCTCCCACCTCTGGCTATTGGAAAAGAGGGCGTGGCACCTACCATACAAGCCGGATTTCATTCTGCATATCTCTGGAAGTGTTCACGGTACAGTACTGGAACTTCGTATGGAGATATATGAAATCAATCCTTGCTCCTGGGGAAAAATGGACTCTTTGAAAAGAGGGCATGGCAAAGTACAAACGTCATGACTTTCCTTTTCTTTGAATGTGTATATAATTCTTCTGTAGGTATGGTTGTGAATGAAATTCTAAATGGCTGGAGGGATTTCAATAAAGTTTTGTGTGTGTGTGTTTGAGTGGGTCTTTGGATAGTTTAGTTTCACAATTTAACGCGCCAGTTGGCGCTGGAGTTGAGTTATTACTAAAGATCTTTTTTTTATGATCCGATTTGGCGGATATTCAAAACATGTATTGGAAACGGTAAAGGCAGTCCAATTGCAAAAAAGAGCTGTAAGGTGATGCGGGGTCAAGTTATTACTAAAAATCGACAAGTGAGAAATGGTGCCGTGAATGTCATACTAAATCGACCTGTTGCACCATTGAGTATATCGTACTCTCGTGGGTTACGATTGGTCCAATGGATGATTTGCCAATATTATTATGCGTTAAAGCTTTATTCAGACACACCAAGGTTGAGTTGTGCAGTGGTAAATCTAAAATCACCACCTGTCGAAATACCTTAAAAGCCAGTTTGTTGAAAGCAATTTAATGAAAATTTATTTCTTTAATTGAATTTTATATAGTAGAACCTGACAGAAAAAAAATAATTTTTCACTAAAATTGCTTTCGTAAAACTGGCTTTTAAGGTATTTCATCTCAGTCTATGTATGTATGTTGTATTTCTGTTGAACAAGGATACGCAGCAATTTTGAAATTGCCACCACCTATAAGATAAAGTTTCTAGGGCAGATTCACTATAGATCGGGATCATTGTTGCCGCCAGGGAACTTCTTCATGGACATAACACTTTCGTTATTTTATTTAAAGCAGCAGACAACTGCCAAACCATAATCTTAGCCGATGAATGTGCCAATAGAAATCGTAAACGTAGACGGTTGGAGAAAATGTTGGACCAAAATGATTAAATTAAAAATCTAATTTTGGGCGGGACGAAGTTCGCCGGGTCTGCTAGTATTTTATAAAAACGAAATAATTATTATAATTTTTTTTAGCTCCCTACAGTTTAATACTTCTACAGTCGTAAAATTATTGCTACTACTTTTAGATACGAATATATATTATAATATTTGCCCATATGGTATTGAAGATTCTTATAGATGAATGAATTATTGAAGTATAGGTATAAATTCACAAGGGTTAAAAATGTTTTTTCTGAACTTTATTTAAGAGGGTCGCCATATATTTTAGAAATTAAATTCAACTTGAATTAAGGGAATTAAATACACAATTTAAATACATATGTATGGCAATATGTGTGCCAGTCGAAAAAGGTTTAACAAGGTTTTGGTTTTAAAATATTTTGAATAGGGTTGCCACCTGTTTCAAAATTAGAATTTAATTTATGTATAAGTTAATTGAAATATTAAAATATGACGTTAAAAAAGGGTGGTAAGATATCCTTAGATATTAATAGAATAGTTAAAATATTAAAGAGGGTTGTTCAACTTAATAAGTTAAAGCAATTAATTAAAATATGGATATGGGTATTAATGAAATGGGTTTAAAAAGGCTTTATTTCTGAACTGTATTTATTGTCACGTATTTAAAAAATCAACTTTAATTCATCAGGCACAAGGAATATGTAGATATCGCAATATCAGATGGAAGAGATTTGTTTATTTCTTAACTATATTTAGGAGGGTTGCTAGCTGTTTCATAAGTCTTAGCTTACTTATACACAAATCCAAAGACGAAGAAGAATACTAATACGGGCACCTAGGATAATATAAAAAGTAATACAAATTTCTTCAGTATGAAAAGAATTAAAAATGAATTGAAGTAGTGATACACATCATAAGCTGATGGTACATACATATGATTGAAGTTAATGTGTATCTGCTTTTCTATTGCTAATTATTAATATTTTGCAATTCATAGTAATTTATTAAATTAAATCCAACACAATCAAAACGAATATTTCATGTACTGTTTTTAACTTGAATGTAATCTTAATAATATGACGTATTCTACGTATAAGTTTAGTAGCAGTGGCTCCGACACAGCCTGCAGATCAATACGAAGGCGCTGGACTGATCCTTTTTTTGTCTAATGAATTATTAATAATGCTTTTATTTTATTTTTCATGAATGTACGTATTTTTTATTAACTGCAGTATTAGTTTTCTGTTTATCTGATACTTGCCAATTCCAAAAATTTCACAAAATAAAAATATTGAATAACATAAAAATAAGAATTTTTATTAATTTCTACATAGGGCATTACGAGTTCCCATTTCATTTTATTATCTTGCATTGTATTTCAAATATTATCTTCCTCTTTTGTTGTACCCCAAAATTCTCCAGCGCCTTTTTAAAATACCTATAGTTCTTTTGATTATACTCCTTGTCTTAGTAGGCGGGAGTTAACGACAGAAATTTTCGGGTTATTTTCGCAAGCTTCGTTTTTTCAGGTATGCGTGTAACGTACAATACAAGTTTGAGCGTCTGCCGGCGCACCCCCACGATAGGGGCTTACAGGGGGTTACAATTATAGCAAAAAATAAACAAAAAAATTTTGCCACATACGCGAAACTTTTTGTACGTTTCATCTGACATATAGGAAACTTAAAAAATATCGTCTGTCATCTAAATTCCAAAACAAAAGTCGTCTGCAAGCCACATAAATATCACAAAAAATTAAAAAAAAAAAACAAGTAAGAGCAGCGCTGTCTTCGGCTATGCCGCAGGCTTCATACCTTTCATGAGCATCTTTAACAGATTACTGCATTTGAAAAAATTTATATATTCACAGCAGGCATATATAGAGGAGATACTTATATAAAAAATCATATCTTAACAATCAGAGGTATGGAAAATATACCTTATATAGCACCAATCTAAGTGATTTTCACTGCTGTGTGATCGGTACGTAAACTGGTAACACAATTTATTGGGTTTAGCTTCCTACATAAAGATATATCGCAATGACTGGTATCTGAACAATCAGTGGTATAAGAGATAAAGCTCATACAGCATAAATTTTTACGATTTTCTCGGTAGACTTTGTATTATTATTTAAAAAATAGCTTACGAAATTTATCGTTTTTAGCTGTCCAAATAAAGGAGTTTTACAGTAAAACCCCATAAACAGGTTATAGTGACCCGATATTTGTTAATTTTACTGTAAACTTTCTGTTGATAATGAGTGAAAATAGTGCGAAATTTCATGTTTCTAGCTGCATAGATGGATTAGTTATAACAAAAAATCGCATATCTTAACAATCAGTTGTATGGGAGCTATATGTAAAAGTGACCCGATCTTTGTTATTTTCACTGTATATTCTGTTGTTAATGGGTGGAAGTACTGCGAAATTTCATGATCCTAGCTGCTTAAATGGAGGAGTTATAACGAAAATTCTCATAACTGAACAATCAGTTGTATGGGAGATATATGTTATAGTGACCCTATCTTTGTTATTTTCACTGTACGTATTCTGTTAATAATGAGTGAAAACGGTGCGAATTTGATGTTCCTAGCTGCATAAATGAAGAAGTTATGACAAAAAATCTCATATCTGAACAATCAGTTGTATCGTGGATATAGGTTATAGCGACCCGATTTCCGCCATTTTCACTGAAAGTATTATTTTGATAATGAGTGATAATAGTGCAAAATTTCATGTTCCTAGCTGCTTAAATGGAGGAGTTATATCGAAAAATCTTATATCTGAACAACCAGTTGTATGAGAGCTATAGGTTATAGTGATACGATCTTTGTAACTTTCACTCTAAGTTTTTTGTTGATAATGGGTGGAAGTATTGCGATATTTCAATTTCCTAGCTGCAAAAATGGAGAAGTTATAACGAAAAATCTCATATCTGAACAATCAGTTGTATGGGAGCTATATGTTATAGTGGTCCGATTCTTCCGGTTGCAACAAATGATTAATACCAGGGACGTGAACCGGTTTTGAACCGAACCGGTTTTGAACCGGAAAACCGATTTTTTCTATTAATTAACTGAACCATTAACCGAACCGAAATTTTCCACAAATGTTTGATCTGAACCGAAAACCGAACCAGTTTCCATAAAGGTTTAAAGGTTCGTTTCAACCAATTTTCAATAGATAAATGTACCAACTTTTTTTGTAAAGGCAACTCATCTCATTTGACAGACACTTGACCCTTAACCTTGCGCGTTGTTGCACTTGACACTTGACACTTAAACTTCCGCGTTATTGTGTTGTTTTTCGAACCGTTGTACCGAACCGAAACCCCGGTTCAAAGACCAAAAAGACCGCTTTGGCGAACCAATCCAAAAGTTCAAATCGGTTCGAACAGCTGTAGCGAACCGACCAAATTTTTCATCCGGTTCACGTCCCTGATTAATACATTATAAAAATACACCCACCTACCAAATTCGATCCGGATATCTCGAAAACTGAGAGGCTAGATTGCATACAAACAGACGGACAGACAGACGGACATTCCTAAATCGACTCAGCTCGCCGTTCTGATCATTTAAGTAAACATTTTAATGGGTCTATCTCTTCTTATTCAGATACTTACAAACATCGGACCAAAGTTATAATACCATTTCATGCTCATGAAAGGTATAAAAATGGAAAAATTAACACTTCTGAGAAAAAAGTTTGAAATTTGGATGAAAACTTGTTGAATTTTATTTTTTTTTTCTACAAAGTTTAAACTTCGGTTTATGTGGGTTTTGTTAGGGAATTGACTGAATTTTAATTGAATATTCCGAAAAATAAATAAATAAACATAAATGAGACACAATATCATTATGATTTTGGTTGGCTTAACAAACATTGTATATAATCATTTATGTGTTTTTTTATAAAACCTAGATCTTCTTGTAAACTGATTGCTTTATCATCGATGGATTTCGGCAATTGATCTTCTTCGAACCATTGGAAAACCAGTTTATCGTCCGATTCCTCCCAACCATACTCAGTGGGAGGAAATTCCGTCGGTTCTGAAAGATAAGCATTCCTCTAAAGATGTTCAACATATGCGGTTCGTTGTAATTACTTTTGCAGCTATGCCAAAAATGAGATTTGCTCACCGGAAGCTCTTGACATCAATTCTTATCTGTTTATACATAAATATCGATATTTAGATGTAAAAGGTTGAAAGAATAAGTGATAAAAGAGATAGCCGTGTTGAAATAGACAGGCTTTTATCTCTCATATACAATTTTGGCAACCTCACGGAAAACTTTGAGCAATTTGAGCGACCTCTAAATATTTTTTTAATTCAAAATAAAAAATAGAAGTATATTTTTTCGGTATAGAACAATCCTAGGGGGTGAGACCAAAAAAATTCCGACTTTACTTTTTCACATGCATTTTTGGACCACCCTAGTGTACATATGTACATAGAAATACGACATTTTTACCAGACAGTTTTTTCGTTCGTTTTTTTTTTTGTTTAAGGTTATTAATTTTTTATAAATGTATATCGTTATACAACAATGAAAGAGGGCTGCATGAATTCATTCAAAACGGCATATGATACAAAAAAGAAGGTAGTTCCATGGTCACTTTTTCGTCGCCATATTAACAACCTGAAAATTAAGTAGATTGTGACATTTCGTGCTACCATACCCAATATCTAAAATCCTGCAAATTTTGTTATTAATTTTTTGTTTATTTAAAAACATTTTGTTCTTAGAACCGAAATTAGAACAAGCAAAGGGTATTTTGTTGGGTACGGTTCGGTTATTTGTACAATAATGTTGGATTATTGTGTAGAAACACTTAATCCAAAGCAAAAAATTTTAACACGCACGTGTGGTCAAACAATTAAACGTTAGTTTAAAATAGAGACTTCACATACAAATTTATGAATAAATTCGGTTTGAAATATGGATCGTTTTGTAAAAAAAACTGTGCTCAGCGTAGCCCGAGTTGGACTGATAAGGATTATTTTTTCTAAGCACTATATTATACTATATTATATATTTTGCGCAAAAGTCCTGTGGTTAGCGTAACCCGAGTTTAAATTTTTTTAATTTTAAAATACATATGTTCAATAAAATTTTATCAATTTAAAAATAAATATTTTGGCAAGTAGTAATCGAATTTAATGTAAAATTTCTAAAAAAGTCTAAATAGCACTGCACTAGCTGCGCTTGATTTTAGTTGGCTTACCCAATGAAATAGCAACAAGAATTAGTGATGTGCTGAGTCGGTACTTTTAAGTATTGATCGATACTCGGTACCGACTTAAGAAGTATCCAATACGTTCGATACTCGGTACCGAAGTATTGGAATATCTAATAAGAGTCCGCAATACCCACAAATATGGAATAAAAGCTGTTTGGGGATCGTTGAAGTCATTCATCTATGGTTAAAGAAGTCTATTTCTCCACATTATTTGGATCTGAGCGATCTCGTTGCAGGATTAATATCGTCACTACACACGAATAAAGGCGCGCTAGTGTTTTGGCGGCGAAAAAAGGCGCATAAAAAATTTTTGCGAAAAAAGATGCTTATGAAAAACTTCGGCGAAGTATGTTAAGAGTCTTTGACGCTGAAGTTTTTTATGCGTCTTTTTTCGCCGTCAACTTTTGAGCTCGCGCCTTTATTCGTGTGTGACGATATCTTCACTCGGAAGTGGATTGCAGAACCTGCCCGAATAATTACGAATTAACAATGTTGCCTAGGGATGCCAGTGGCAAAAATACATCGATGTATTTCTTTGATTCGATGCATCGAAATGTACATCGATATTTTTCGATGCATCGGAGGGCATACATCGATTTGCATAGGATTTTTCAAAAAAAAAAATTTCTCTTACATATATTTAATTAGCAAAATTGTACACAATTCCACATAACTTACTATAACTAAGCTAATTATGTTTCCAACAGACTGCTGAATCAGGTCAACAACTTTTTCATAAATTTATAATTTTTATATAAAAAATATGTTTTAGTTTTTTATAAAAACGTTTGTTTATCTGATTTTTGACCTGATTCAAGAGCCCGTTAGTAACATAATTAGCTCAGCTATAACTGAAAATTTGTACAATTTTGCTAA
>NW_023466454.1:0-3777 GCF_013731165.1 Rhagoletis pomonella
AATTAAGGGCGGAAGTTTTATTAGCCTAATATTACCATCAGAGTCACTTTCATTCGTTGACGGGTCTTCTCCATGCAGGTCTAGCAAATTCAAGCCAGAGTTTACTTCCGGGAGCCCTAAGATCCTAAACTCGTTATCTACTACAGGTTGGACATTTGGCTCATTTACTTCAAAATCTACTTCTTCTCGAAGTCGATCTAAAACATTCTCAAGCTCGCGCTGCTCAAATACATCATATTTCCTTCGATTTTCCTCTATTGAAATATTATGTGCTACACAAGTTTCCTCGTTATCGTTAAGAATAATTTCTCGCTCTTCATCTCGCCATGGACGGTAAAGCATGACTATTTCCCTGAAGTAATCACTTCTAGCAGTATCAGGACTAAATCTCCTGGACCTAATGACACATGGTTTGGTACGTTTCTTAACGAAACCAGTACCGTCTCTCAGAGGAAGCGCATTCCCACGTCCAATGAAATTATCTTCCTCTCTCTCGTCTTCACTACCATCACTTTCTTCCGCCCTTCTGTTTGTTTTTTTATATGTGTATAAGGATGCAAAATCAGCTAAGCAAACATTTTCTAGTTCATTCGGTCGGTGAACATAATGCTCTAAAATTCCTGAAACAAATATGTCGGTCGAGTCCGAAGGAAGATTCTGAAGTTGTGCTCTTGGTTTTACCATCCGCACTCGATCTTCAGGACGAGAGGTATTTATAAATATCTCCGCGTTACTTGCTTCTGAAAGATGAAGCCCAATACTGCAATATACTGCTTCTTGGGCGGATATTTCTGTACCAGAAATAAATTTATGACCTATATGCTGAAGTTTCTGCTTAATAGTATAGTTACCAGCATTTACTTCTGATATGGCTTCATTTAAGAGCCTAGAAATTCCTCTATTCGATTTATTTATGTAATTTATTATATAAGAGCAGCAAGCATAAGCATCTAATATGAACTGAATATCCATATTGGCTTTATGGAGCTCTAAAATGGTAGGATTGTAAGCATTAATTGATCGATCCACCAACTTCCTTTTCAAGAAGATTTTAGGTTTTGATAAACTCGATCTTAGCGCAAGTATATAATGATCAAATGAAATGTTTAATCTAGGATCTGCCAGGAAACTATCGAAATTATTTAAATTTAATATTTCAGATGATGGTAGATTCGAATTCAAAAAGTTTTGAATTTTCGAATAGTTTTCCCTATGAAGTTCTAAGTTTTCTTCATTTTCCGGAAGGGGCAACAAAATTTGTGTAGAAGGCATGGGTGGGTATGGAATACCAAAACGACAAATTTGCTGTCCTCTTATTTCCCTTGCACAAGACCGACTGTGATTGTGCTTTTGATAACCTATATAATTTTGTAAGTGGCTTACGGTGCCCTCCGTAGAAATGTACGTATCTATGAAATCAATAGCATTCGGGAAGGTTTGGGGATCTTGAAGATCGATCTTAGCGGCATTATTAAGCCAAAACATTCCATGTACATGGGGAGAACCTCTCTGTTGAAATTCAACCCTCCAATAAAAATGTGTAACAAAATGTTCATCAAAGATACCTCCATTTTGTTTGAAAATTTTTAACATTTGACGGTACCGATAATCGAAGTATCTAGCACACGTCACTGCATCTGAACGGATAAGGCGATATCGCTCTTGAGTTGACAAATCGCTTGCTTCGTCCTCGGAAATATCTCTAGTATCAACTGTTTTTGATAAAATCACTAAAAGCTCAAGCCATTGGGACTCAGCAGCTGATAGTGTAATAAAGAAGGTGGGGAGACCAAACTGCCGAATCATAGCAATAGCCTTTTTCTTCTCCGCCTCCCAGTGGGCGGGAGAAGACCTCACACCTTTGAGAACTTTGTAGCCATCATCGTGTTGAATCATGTGTTGGACAAAATTTTCATTTAATAGATTTTGAGCTGTTACTCGATTAGAACCGGCAAATTTTCGAAGGCAAATGGAAGTGCTGTTCTTAATTTGCAGCAATTCGAGCTTTTTGTAGTTGTAAAATATCTTTGGTATGGTACATGCTCTTCTATCATACCGACGGATTTCAGATCGAACAATTTTATTGTAAGTCTCTGTACAAGTACGCTTTTGCCCAGCATAAATTGTAGCAAATGACAGTTCTTCTGAATCGTTGTCCTGTACTACATCAAGAGGCCTTTGGCCCTCGCCGGGAGCTATAACCAAACGGTTAATATCCAAATTTTCTACGGGAATATTATCAAGAAGAGTTTCTTGACCAGCCACATTAAGTTCTTCAAGAACTGGATCGAGGGATGGACGAGGAGTTGAAGCACTATTATGCGAAATCACTTGTCCTTCATTTATATTTTCGACTAATGGTGCATCTTCAATTGATGCAATAAACGGAACTTCTTCCTGGCTATTGAAACTCGAAATCCAATTTTCATTAATTTGAATATTGTGTTCACGGTATAAAGGGGTATTTACTAGAAACCGCAAAACCTCCATAATCCTTGCAGGTCGTATGGTATCAGTCATATAGTCATGATTATATTCCATACGCCTTCTCAAATGAATTTGAATGACATGCGTCTGATCAAATGATCGAGGAAGATTTGTTACAATGTCATTCACAGAAATAGGGATATTAACGACAGCACCTTTTAATGAACTCTGGCCCTGATACCCCAATGGACGAATCGTCATAAACGGTAATCTAGGCATAATCAGGCGTTCTTCTATTGGTGTTAGATTTTTCAGACATTCGGGGATTTCTGGAAAATCTAACCCATTAGCTAAACATAAATGAGGAAGCCTTTTGTTCACAATTGCATTTCTGCAGGTTATACAAAAACTATAATCTCCATCCTCCGATGGAAATTTTTCTGATAAATAAAAGGCAGATGCAACATTCGGGTGGGGACTTCGAGAAACTGCATTGAAATTTAATGACCGTACCTGATGGGGAAACCATAGACTCCCACAGCAAATACAAACTGTTATGGGTCCTTTTTTGATATTATCGAAATAGGTACGTCTAAAGTCAGTAACGCTGTCTTGATTTTGAGCTGGAAAACCGGGACTATATTCTCTATTTGATCTAATTCGCTCCGCCTGACGATCATTTTCGATTCGCCTGTTCGATATGTCAACTCGATGGAGACGAACTCGACTTTGGACATCACGTCTCAAGTCAGATCTTTCTTCCCTAGCTTCTCGTCTCATAACCCGTCGACGATCTGTTTCCCTAACACGCTCATTTTCCCTTCGCTCACTATCCGTACGAGCTTGATACCTTTGAGTACGATCACGCAAGCGCTCCGAAGCCCTATACTCATTTCTACTGCGAAGAATTCTGTGAGCTATAGTATTGCGAGATTGTTCCAAAGACCGAATTGGTGAGTTCTCGCGTCGAGTCCTATGCTCCCTGGTATTCCTATCTTGTTCGGCTGAGCGAATTTGAGGATTTTCGCGTCGAGACCTACGTTGGTGAGTATCCCTACTTTGCTCAATAGCGCGAGATTGAGGGTTCTCGCGACGAGATCTATGCTCTCGGGTATTTCTCTCTTGCTCGGCTGAGCGAATTTGAGAATTTCCACGGCGAGACCTACGATGATGAGTATCTCTACTTTGCTCAATAGCGCGATATTGAGGGTTCTCGCGTCGGGAGATATGCTCTCGGGTATTTCTCTCTTGCTCGGTTGAGCGAATTTGAGGATTTTCCCGGCGAGACCTACGTTGATGAGTGTCTCTACTTTGCTCAATAGCACGATATTGAGCGTTCTCGCGTCGAGA
>NW_023466454.1:3787-7497 GCF_013731165.1 Rhagoletis pomonella
GATATGCTCTCGGGTATTTCTCTCTTGCTCGGCTGAGCGAATTTGAGAATTTCCGCGGCGAGACCTATGTTGGTGAGTATCTCTACTTTGCTCAGAAGAGCGAACTTCCTGATCTAACCGACGTCTAGACCGATTTGCTGTGTTTCGGGATTGTTCATTTGATCTATGTATATTATCTTCCCGAAAAGATTGCATCTGCCTTCTATTTTGGATGCGTCTTAATAACATAGATTTTTGTCTTAATCTAGGCATTATACTTTATCTGTGTTGAGTATAAAAGATATAAAAACTTACGCAAATTAAATTGCTTAAATACCTAAAAATATTTTTCCTTATGAAGAGTTTCTCCGCTCGTTGCACCTCTGCTTCCAACTATTTGTTCGATGATTTGCCGAATGGGGGGTCTTCCGTTATCTTGTTGGCTCAGAAGTTGTGGTAAGATTGTCCTGGAGCTTTCTCGGCAGTTGGGTGTTTTCAGGCCTGTGATGTTTTTATTGTTTATGGCCAATTTCCAAAATTTAAAATTTTTAAAAACACGTCACTACTTTAAAAACGCACACGAAATTTTTCTCGTTGACACAGTTTTTCATTCCGCTTATGCACTCTGCAGATTTTAAGTGAATTATAAATACTGAGAATATTTTAAATGGTTCACGTATCCTTTATACATAAAATACATGTTCGAGTAGGTAAAAACTCATACCGCTGCTAGAAAACCCGCATTCAAGCGAAGATTTTACCAATAACTACGAGGCTACCTGCTAAGTGATTAAAACATTCGTTCGCAAGTATTTTTTTAAAGAAATGAACATAACTATCTGGGATATAATGGAAGTAACGGGACGGAGTGAACTGTCACTTAACTATTTATTGTATGTGAAACCAATGCGAATGGTTATAATGGTCTGGGCGAAACGTAACGTATGGGAGATCTAAAATCAATAGATCCTTACGAATTGTTACGTTCCGCCCCGTGCATTATAACGCAGGCAAAAGGAATACACAATACATTTGTTAATTTATTTTCATCCACTCCTTCAAAATGTCATAACAAAAAACGGTGCTTGGTTGGGAAAACCAACGATCGTTTGAGAAGGCGTAAAACTATTTATTTGGCATACATACATAGATATTATCAAATAAATAGTATATACATACATGTGTATGCATGTGCAATTTTAGCCACTCGGCTGATTTAGAAATTTGCATACCCATCAGGGTAGCCGACTGAATTTTTTGACCTTTTGAAAAATTTGTTTTTGCAGTTGATACTTCCTAGAGTGTTAGAATGAGGTGTATGTATGTACATATGTACATATTTTGAAACAATTTTCTGTCAGATATATAAATCAATTACGCAACTAACTATACACATTTTCTCACAAGTGAGATGTGCAATGCAATTGTACTACTTAAAATATTTGTCTTATCTTTAAGCGATTTGGCTTTGGCTATGCGTATAGTAGTATTATCTTTTTATAAAAGTACCCGTATAGTAGAGTGACATGGTTATTATCTGATTTCAAAAATTTTCCAAACCACAAACAATTCCCGTACCGAGTTTTATAAATTTTAATTAATTATTTAGTAATTTTAGTCCGATTTCAATAATTTTCAACGTTTTGCTTTTATGTGGCAAGCACAATAACCATCGAGTTTGGTACAAATTGGTAGAACGGTTACCGATATACATATATGTGATCATAAGTGGGCGGTGCCACGCCCATTACCCAAAATTTTATCATAAACGTATTTCTTGGTAAAGAATTGTTGCAAGCATCAATTTTGAATAAATTAGCTTTAATATTTACTGATTTATCGAAGATTTTGTATTTCTCTAAATAACCGTTATATGGGATGTGGGCGTGGTTATTGTCCGCTTTTTAAATGTTCGGCCATTTAATATGCTGTACCAAGGCCAACAACTGTGCCAAGTTTGGAAGAAATTGGTGCAGCGGTTACCAAGATATACACATATAACCATAAGTGGGCGTGGCTACGCCCATTTTCCAAAAATTTATAATATTCTTAGTTTTCGTCTAAAAATTGTTGTAAATATCAATTTTGAGTGAATAATCTTCAGTGGTGACTAAAATATCGCAGTTTTCGTATTTCCGAAAATTACCGTTATATGGGATGTGGGCGTGGTTATTGTCCGATTTTTTAAATATTCGGCCATTTAGTATGCTGTACCAAGGCCAACAACTGTGCCAATTTTGGAAGAAATTGGTGCAGCGGTTACCAAGATATACACATATAACCATAAGTGGGCGTGGCTACGCCCATTTTCCAAAAATTTATAATATTCTTATTTTTCGTCTGAAAATTATTGTAAATACCAATTTTGAGTGAATTATCTTCAGTAGTTACTAAAATATCGCAGTTTTCGTATTTCTGGAAATTGCCGTTATATGGGAAGTGGGCGTGGTTACAGTCCTATTTCGCCCATTTTCAATACCAACCTACCTTGGATAAAGGGAAACCCACATACCAAATTTCGTTGAGATATCTCAATTTTTGCTCGAGTTATCGTGTACACGGACAGACGGACAGACGGACAGACGGACGGACAGACAGACATGGCTTAATCAATTTCTTTTTTCATCCTGATCATTTATGTATACATTTGTCTATATCTATCTCGATTCGTTTTGGCTGTTACAACAACAACCGTTATGTGAACAAAATTAATATACCCTTGTGCACAAGTGCGCTCGGGTATAAATATTGTTATTCGTGCATCCTTCGACACTCAAAAATATACCGCTAAAACATGTTTGTTTTTTATTATGATTATGCATATCAGTAAGTATTTACGTTTTTATATGACCATACAATTAAGCCGAAGTTATCTTTAAATATGTCCTTAATCCCATATTTATAGCACATGGAGCTGTTCCTCTATGCGCATGTGTGCTATGTATTTTATACATCATCCACGTTAACATTACGTGCATATGTATGTATAATTATATGTTTATGTAGTAAGTATGTATGCCTACCTCATTTAAAATACTTTACTGGTCATTGTCCCGTTTTACAGCTGTCATTCGCTTGCTTGCTTGCGTGTCAAAGGAAAGTTTATGCACAAATGGGCAAGCAATCACGTAAAACATGCAGAGTCAGCATACTATATGTATACATACAACCAATGCTTAATCATCTGGTTAAGATGAATGTGTGGTTTTGGGTATGTTTTGTTTATACATTTTTAATTTGCCGCACATAATTTACCGCATTTGTGCTCGCTCGCAAATCCTTTTTACGTGCTTTTGGCACATTTTAAAGTCTTGCAACCTTTTTTATGTTTGAGACCCAAGTTGAGTGACCAATGTGGTATTCATTTTGGTGATACAAATCAGCGGCTTGGCATCATGCCGCAATGTTGCGTGTTGAGTTTAAATCGTTGACATTGCATAAAATACACTCTAAACCATTTTTGGCTAATTTACGTCGATAATGGTAGGCAACACATTACCGACTATAAATTTCTAAAATTAAACAACTATTTTTTTAAACATCTCTTGTAGAATTTTACGCAATAAATGTTCAACATTTTAGACACTAGATGCTTAATAGTTTATATACAAAGTAGATGCTTAGATTTACACACTAAGTGCTTATCTTTTACACACTAGGTGCTTCTATATTTTCATACATATATTTTTCCAAAGAGGAGTTATTCGCTTGCTTATGCTTATGAAAAAAAA
>NW_023466455.1:0-7496 GCF_013731165.1 Rhagoletis pomonella
AAATCGAGATTCCTGTTTGGACCGACAAAAGAAGGTCAAGCAAATCATTGGCGCCCAACTAAACGGGTGAAAAAGAATAAGTTTTTGTTGAACATAACCACACTTAAGCCCGGCATAAAATAACCGCGTGCTCATCTGAGGGAAAATAGCAATTTCATCATCGAATCAATTTAATACATCATAAAATTAGATTTAAAGAAAAATTAAAATATTTTAGTCGTTTTTCTCATTTTGTTGGTCACAAAATTGTACGTCGGTGAACCATACATATTCGAGTTTAATCGATTTTGGATTAATTTTTTCTTTTAGAAATTCTGCTATTATAAATCGTCATTGAGATTGAATCAAATAATTTCATTTGAATTCATAATCACTGTAAATCATTATCGTCCTCAGTCTTCACACGGCATGATTTAATTGATTTTTATTGGAGCTCGTTTTCAATCAAAATTTTTGTATATATTTTGATTTTTTATTTCCGAGGGGGTGAATGGTGATCGATTTGCGATGCGAACACCATTGATCAGCAGTCATAACCATTCTCGTTCAGTTCAGTTCGCCAATTCTGAAAAGCAAGTTAATTGAATTTTTTGAATCAAGTAACACCACACATTGACGGTCAAGATTTTTGAACCGATAATTTTTTTTTTTCTCTTTTCGTCTTTCGGTATGAGTTCCAGTAACGCAACCGATAACACGGTCAATACTAATTGAACCAAACTTTTCATTTTTCTTTATTTTTCGTGTATTCATTACCAATAAGATTTGAAATTCGTATCAAATTAATTTCGCTTAACATTCTCAAACTAGTTGAATATTCTCAGTCTGATTTGGTCTTCCGGTAAATTCGGGGGTGGATAGTCTTGATCTTTGTTGCGTACCTTGTTGGCGACAGAAGGGACCGAAGGAGATACAGGTAATACTCCTAAGTATTCAAGGCCTTCGCTGCATCCCGGGAGCAAACAACTTGGTCCATAAGAAGATTCGAGCTAGTGCGTTAAACGCCATTCTCAGCCCACGTTCGGTATAATATTATTAAATTACATTTTGGACCGAAAATCACATGAGACATACAACCAATTGAGCGTGAATTTTTTTTTGTTATACTAAGAGTAATATTAAAATAGATATTGATTTGTTCGGCATTATTTTATTTCGAAATTGCATGTTCAAAACGAACATTGATTTTTTTTCCTCGCCGATTTAGCTCACACACTATCATAGAATAGAATAATAATAATATTAAATAATAAACTGAAGTAAATACTGTATTGATTTTAATCGAGTACCATCCTTTTATAACCTAGACGTTAATAGTACGGACTTTAGAACGGACTGGTAGAATTTTTAATAATTTGAGTTTACAGTTTTGTATTTGAGTCTTTCAACATGGAATTGTTTCCCATTCTCGATGCAACCTATTTGACAGACGAACAGCGACAGATCGAAGGTGAGATATATAACCTATATCCAGCACAAGTTCAGTGGACCGACACCGAAATAACCGCTCTCAATGGTAAAATATCTGCTTACGTTGGCCAACCATGGTTGATAAAATCTCATGCCATACACCAAATGAGTGAGTTGGAAATATGTGAGAGAGCATATCGAGAACTGAATGCAAATGAGGCGTTAACACCGCAGGGTCGCCTTCATCAAATGATACATTATTGTTATCGAACCGCTCGGTTAAAGTTAAAACCTGAATCGGCTCCACGCCAAGAGGACCTGGTCGGAAGGTTTCAATCGAAGATTCGTGAGCTTCGGATGTCTTCACCGAATACGGTAATCCCGACGTGCGATTCCCGATTAAGTTTGAACTCGACTTTCCATGGGTTTGATAATGAATGGGGAACAATGAGTTTAGCTCAAAATACTGTTCCATCACCACGTTTACCCTTAACTAGACCGGATCCGATTTCAAACCAGTATATACCGATTTCGGTTCAGGCAACTGAACCACGGTATACCCTGACCACTAGTACGGTTAATTCAAATGCTCAACCAGCAGTTCCTAATTCATTGTCAGGCGAAATGGAACCAACACCCTCATTGCACCAACTGTCTGTAATGGTGTCTGAGTTGTTGAGAACACAAACACAGATGCAACAGCAAATGATCCGTGATCGGATTCATTTGCAGCCAACAATACCTGACGTTCGTGACATTAACCAAACCATGCCACCGACCTTGAATCATACCTGGATACCACCATCGGTGGATCCTCCTCATGTTTCTTTGGTTGGTCCGTCACCCTTACAAACTCAAATGACCAATACCTACCGTGGTGTTAGAACGTCTCATACCCAAGAACCAATTAATGAACCATCTCATTTATATCCGAATTATTCGCTATCCGGTCCACCGCAATCACGACCAAATCAAGCCACTATATTCGACGAATCTGCCCAAGCGGATGCAATGGATAGGAAATTTAGAGGCTTACCATCATGGATGGGACGTGCTCAATTCGATGGCGTTCACGTAAACGAAAAATTTCTATCGGTTGAAGATTATTTGGCTATTATTGGCTCATTTCGATATAAGATCGGGGTACCCGACCATGAATTGGTTACGCGTTTGGTACCCACACTCACGGGGGCCGCTCGACAATGGTATTTCACCGAACTGAGAAAGTTCGGAGATTATCAGGATTTTTGCACAAAACTTCGTGCTCGTTTCCTCAACAAACATACTCGGGCTCAAGTAATAATGTCATATGCGCAGATTAAATTCGACCCACGGTCGCAAACACTGTTGAAACATATCGATGACTTGACATTCCAATTGCAGGGTAATGCCTGTGGCCTGGATGAACGGGATCACCTCGATATCGTCATCGGTACCTTATCCGATCATCTTCGTGAACTCGTCCACACTCGACAAGTCCACACGTTAGAACAATTGCGGGAGTTCGCTCAGCGAATTGCACCGCATTCGTTCATTGTTGCCACATCCCGTCCGGAAAGGACCCGTTCGGATAGACAGCGATCAGAACCACGGGAAATTTCGGCACTACATGATTCGCCGGATGATTCTTCACATTCGGAATATACCGCTTCGTTCCCTGGATCCGACTCAGATGACAGGGAATGTGCATACGTGGGCAAGCATAAGAAACCCTTTAAACCATCTCAGAAACGTACGGATTCGAAACCAGTCGGTGATTATAAAAATGACACAAATCGAAATGAGAATGACACGAAAGCAGGAACCATCGTCGACCCATTTCTCACTGTTGAGGGGGACGAAAATTTACGATGTGCAAAATGTCTCGTGTGGGGTCATCACTTCAAAAGGTGTCGAACCCAACCGAATCGGGTGATATGCTACAAATGTACACGACCGGGAGTGACGTCGGACCAATGCCCGTGTTCAAAAAAACGCATAAGTGAGTCGATTGGGAATAGTGGCCCATCGTACTCAGAATCCATAACTTTTTCTAAATCCACTGTCTCTAATAATCCTCATTCTACCGAAGTCCCTCTACAAATCGACACATCTTCAGTCCCGAATTGCAGTAATAATTCTGCTCTGATTCTTAACGAATATAATCAAACTCAAAGGGATGGCAAAGAACCATCAACCAAATGTTCTGAACGAACACCACCACTTACCAAACCTACTTCAGCTCCAGTCCCTAATCACAAACAAGACGCGGTTAATCAAGTTAACCAACCACGACTCCGCGATGTTTTCTTTATCTCAGAGAAATGTTTGACCTATAACATTCCGAACGATTGTCGCGATTATCTCACGGTTATGGTTAACAACCATTCTCATACGGTTTTACTCGATGGTGGAGCCGAAGTCACAGTCGTATCACAAACGTTTTATGAGAAGCACAATTGGGGACAGTTGCAACCTACCAAAACATCCATTGGTCTTGCCGATAATTCGATCTCTTTTAAGGCCATTGGTAAAGTGAATGTATTATATACGGTCGGTAGTCTTACCCGAATTGTGCCAACTATTGTCGTTCCGATCTCGCTGAAACACCCAATTATGGGACGGACATTCCTTGAGGCCTTCTTTTTCGAACTGGTGCAGAACCAAGAAAAAGTTGAGCGATTTTTAAAAAATACAGCCAAAGGTGATACGGAAGAGGTTGCATCCGCGAAAGTTGAAATGGTTACGGCGGATGAATTTATTAATTTTTGTAACCAATGGAGTGGGAAAGAACCAGCTCAGGTATCTTCTATGAGTAGTGATCTGGAGCCAATTGACGCTTCCACACTCGGTTTAGACGGTGACATAGATACACCAAAAATGACCAGCGTCAGCCTTCCACATAATCTCACTCCAGAACAAAGACAAATGTTGGACGCCGTTCTCAAACTTTTTAATCCAACTCCTGTGTCTGGTCCCTTAAATGTCACTAATCAGATCGAACACGTAATTGACACAGGTGATGCAAAACCCGTCATGAAACGCCAGTATCCAGTATCGCCATACGTGGCTGAACAAGTTCAAGCCGAACTGGACAAAATGCGTAGTCGTGACATCATTATGACCATCGAAGAAAGTCCTTGGCGGTCACCAATTCTGGCTGTAAAAAAGAAAGACGGAACTTGTCGCGTATGCTTGGACGCAAGAGAATTGAATAAAATCACCGATCCAAATGCCTATCCAATTACGGATACTAACCAGATTTTAGCACGACTAAAGTCAGCAAAATACCTAACCAGTATTGATCTGTCTCAAGCTTTCTTTCAAATTCCCTTGGCAAAATCGAGCCAACTGAAAACAGCATTTGCATTCGGGAACAGGCTTTACGCTTTTCGTCGCATGACGATGGGGTTGAGAAATTCACCCGCCACATTAGCCATTCTCATTGATAAAATTTTCCGGGATTTAGTTCCACATGCATTCGCATACGTGGATGATTTCATAATTTGCACTTCGACGTTTGAAGAACACGTTAAGATATTGGCTATTGTTGCAAAATGTTTGGCTGGGGCCGGCTTAACCATCTCAACATCCAAATCGAATTTTTGCTGTAAACGATTGGAATTCCTGGGTTACGTTTTGTCTCAAGAGGGTCTATCTGCGAATCCATCTCGTATTCGAGCTATTGTGGAATTCGCACGGCCCAAAACGGCAAAAGAAGTCAGACGGTTTGTTGGTGCAGCAGGCTGGTACCGTAAATTTATTCCAAATTTCTCGGAGATCACAGCTCCCCTATGTGAATTGTATAAAGGAAACCGAAAGGGACCCATTGAATGGAATACCGCTGCTGAACAAGCCTTTCTCAAACTCAAAGAGTGTTTAACTACTACTCCCGTGCTGACTATGGCAGATTATTCAAAACCATTCAAGGTTTATACCGATGCCTCGCTGATCGCGGCGGGAGCTGTTCTAGTACAAGAACATGATGGGAATGAACGGGTGGTTCAGTATTTTTCAAAGAAATTCTCGAAAGCCGAACAAAATTACACAGCATCCGAACGGGAATGCCTAGCCGTTCTCTTAGCGGTCGAAAAGTTTCGTCCATATTTTGAGGGTCGTGAATTGGTTGTGGTAACGGATCATGCAGCGTTACGCTGGCTACAAACTCTCAAAGATCCAACTGGTCGTTTATGTCGTTGGGCGATCCGATTATCACCATACGAACTCAAAATTATTCATAAACCAGGAAAACATTTGGAACTTCCTGACGCCTTATCTCGTTCTTTTGCTCTTCTCAACATCGTTCGCAGAAACCCAATTGACCTTCCGAGTGATTTTCACGTGAATCTTTCCCCAATCACGTCCGTGATTAACATTGACCCAAATACTGGCGATAAATGGTACAACAAAATGCATGCCATGGCCTCAAAACAACCATTAGATAGATACAAAATCGAAAACAACCTTCTATACCATCGATTGAAATTTTCCAATCAAAGTGCGGAAATACTGAGGACACTTTGTGTACCATCTTCTGATAGAGCCAAAGTTCTCGATGAAAACCACAACCAACATTCGCATCAGGGTGTTTGGAAAACTTACAGACGTATCTCACAACGCTATTACTGGCCAAACATGTATGAGTCCGTTTACCAGTACGTTCGGCAATGTGAACTATGCCACCGCATTAAACCAAGTAATGAGAGCACCAAAACACCTCACGGCGAATATAGAGAACCAAAACGACCGGGTAGGCAATTATCGATTGACTTCGTCGGTAAGCTGCCCATCTCTAAAAATTGTAACCAATGGATCTTCGTAGCCATCGACTGTTACTCGCGATATGTCTGGGCGCAGCCCATGAAAAATGCTAACGCCATATCCGTAGTCAATTATCTTCGACATATATTCACGGTGAATGGCTGCCCCGAACTCATTATATCAGATAATGGTACTCAATTCATCAGTCAAACTTTCGCAAAGCTTTGCGCCGATTATAACATCAAACACATGAAAACGCCTTTGTACCATCCACAAGCCAATCAGGTAGGGGCGACAAACAAAAGCATTAAACTTGGATTACGTGCTCACATGGCTGATCTTCTTGAACATTCCTTTTGGGAAAACCATCTTTCTCGTGTTATTCATGATATTAACACTTCAGTGCATTCAGCCACGGGCTACACGCCATATTTTCTGCACACCGGTCGTGAATATGTGAAAGATGGAAACGAATATAAATTACTATTGGATGTAAATCCATACCATACCCAGGAGGTGGAACAACGTAAAGTTCTGGCTGATGAAATTCGAGACAGACAGTTCGCACAATATCAACAAACCGCACAACGGGCATTGACCCGCAAAAGAGAACGCCATTTCGAGATAGGCTCGGAAGTGTTCATTCCCAATCCTAAACCGTCCGTGGCCGGAGAGGGCTATGCACAAAAAAACTAGCCCCACCAAAAATTAGAGCCTATGTTTCACGGAAACTTGGTTCGAACTCATATGAACTGATCGATGCTAAACACCGAGTGCTTGGCAATTATTCCGCCGATTAAATCACAACACGCTAACTCATTCAGTACATTCGCCTTCTCAAGAATTTCGATGAATATATGGCGGGCCTCCAGACTCCATTGATCCTGCCTTATTACAGGGAACCCGGCTGGAATAAATTAATTAAGTTTAGTTTTGTTATATCCATAGTTTTGTTATATTATATCCTCAGTACATTGCTAGTAAATCGATCAAAGCAAACAAGAAAAGTTTCATAACCAAATCATTTACCAATGCCTTTCATCTACCGTAGCTTATGTAATGCGTACTGAAACTAAATACGAAAGACGGAGCATTTGTACATACATACATATGCGCTTAAAGGCGAACTGAACGAGTCAGGATGGGGTTGATGAAGATCATGTGGAACGATTTCGATGTAAGGTCTAACGTCGATCAAACCACAGCCCGTGAATTGCATTCTAACCACCATTCTCATATCCCTACTAAACGCTCCACATTTTTTTTGTTAACGTGTCGCTGAAGATGAGAGGGGGATATTGATCTATTATTTTTATTGCCCAAATAATAGACATAAGAACGATTAT
>NW_023466456.1:0-7495 GCF_013731165.1 Rhagoletis pomonella
TATTTCCTTGGCGGCGTTTCCACGTCACACCATATAAGTACTACTTGGCAGCGTTTTCACGTCTCACCAATATAACGTATCGCTTTGGCAGCGTTTCCACGTCACACCATATACCTTAACTACCTACTAAGCAACTTAGTCTTCACAATCGTTGCTTAGCCATTCCAATCTGCGTTTGCACGATCGACTGGAGTATACGACTACTCTACCAGAAGTGATTTCAAATTACATTTGCTGCTCTATTTATACTGTCCTGCACGCAGGCAGACAGTTATCCTAACAACATTGTTGCTAATATTTTCTTTACTTCCTTTTACCTAAGTACGTATGTATGTACTTCGAATTTCAATATAAATATGTACATATGTATTTCAATCTCACGTATGTATATAATTAACAATTCATTGACTTATAATAATTATCAAAATTCAACAATAAGTATAAATATATGTATAAAAATGAAATTCAAATTGTGGAGGCCCTTAGTGATGGACTTGGGGTCTTCACACCCCCCCTTTACTTCCCTCGGGACGCGTGATCGTCACCATCCCCGCGCCTGTGATACGCACGCGGTACACCATTGTACCCACCGCATGCCTGAAGGTCTGGCGTCTATTTTGTTGTCGCTGCAGCCGCTCTTGGATGACCCTTACCAGTTCCCTTGGCACCGGGTTTGTGCCGCTGAAGTTTCGCCAGTTACCAGATAGTGCTTCTGTCTGTAGATTGTCGTCCTGCAACCAGCGTTCGATTTCGTGGATCATCATCGGGTCTGCTGGCTCTGTATTGGCCAAGTCCTCCAACCACTGCTCCAACCCGCGGTCTTCCTCTACCGACAGGGTGAGCGCATTCTCCTCGTCGCTGTCATCCTCATCTCTGGTGTCAGCCGCCACTGTCGCCGCCGCTACGTCGCACAATGCCTGCGTAGGTGGTGGCCGCCCCGATTCGGCGCTCTGTGACGCCCTGTTGAAAATGCGCATCGTCATTGTGATGCGCCGGACATACTCTATGTAGCCCTCACCTGGGCGTTGGCAGTCCTCTTCCGCGATGGTCATTTCGCCTCGGCGCAGCTCGTCTTCGCTGTCATCAGACACTTCGATCGGCGTAGGTGCTCTTACAACTTCGCCTTGATGCCACTCATCATCATTGTCGCTGCTCTCGCCGGATATTTCGATTGGCATTTGGCTACCAACCCCGTTGCTTGCTTCCGGACTTCTTGGCGTATAGCCGCTGCTATAGTATGATGCAGGACTCCAACACCCCACATCACTCGCGCCACTGTCTCCACCTTCGCGCACGTATATTTCGGTGCTCGCCTCACTTGCGTTGTCTTCGACGCCTTCTCCTTCACCAACGCCAGTATGTTGCCTGATCTCCGCTTCAGTCAGGCGGCGCAAACGCACTTTCAAAGTGCCGTCCTTCACGCCCACCGCCTTGAACAGTTCGCCAGTTGCCCGTGTATCCATCGCTGCAGTCACTTTTTGAGTAGCGGGTCCTTTTGCGATGTCCTTTTATATTATTCATTTCGGAAACAGTAGCCTTTGCGCGGCAAACTGTATATTTCCAATTTATATGCATATTGTTATTTTTTGGTTTATAATATTTTAGTTTGTTATTGTTTTATTCAGCTGTTGTGTTGCAATGTTGCCCACTCTCCAAAAAGGGGGATTTTTGCAGGGATCGATATGTCAATATCGGAATAGTGTTGCCAGCTTGGTAAATGATGTATCCGTTTTACGATATTAACTATTATTATTATATTTGTTATTATTATTGTATTTGCTGACATTATTGTTTATTAATAGTTTTTATACATATTAATAATTATATCGCCTTATTATGTTTGTTTTTATATTAATGCTATTAAAAAATTTTGTTTGTTTATTTCTCTTTGCATGAGTTATCTCCTTTTTTCCATAGTATTCTCGTGCTACAATCTCGTTCTCCTTCCTCTTCTTCTTTCCTTTAAGCTCCTTCTTCTTCTTTCTTTAAACTGCTTTTTCTTCTTCTTCCTTTTGAAACTCCCTCTTTTCCTGCAATCTTTTCTCTTATATTTTTCTTCTTCTTCTCTCCCCTTAGGGTCTCCTTTTCATGGCAATCGCTCCCCTATTTGGCAATTGCCGAGTTATCACATTTCTGTCTATGACCGAAATTTACCTATTCTTCGCCGAATTAGGCTCAGGTGCATGCCGGGGGAGGATTTTTGGTGACTCTGCCGCGTCGGCCTCTTCATCGCCGTAAAATGGCTTCAGCTCACTCAGATGTGCTGTTCTCCTCTTACCGTTGTGTACCTTGTCTAATTCGACGATTACTGGCGAAACGAAGTTCATCACTCGGTACGGCCCAGCATACTTGGGTGCAAGTTTTGCCGCGAAGTTCTCCGTCGCCTTCGATTGGTGATGCTCCTTCACCAGCACTCGGTCACCTACCACTGGTCGCCATTTCCTCCTGCGCAAGTTGTAATGACGCGCTTGCTCGATCGACGCTGTCTGCTGGTTTCGCCTTACCATCTCAAATATCTCTCGCATTTTCGTTGCCTTCGCCTCTGGTGTCGTCGTCGTTTGGCCTGTACCGAAAGTTTGTTCGTCGTAGAGGGCTTTTGGTACTCGCGGCTCGCGTCCTTGCACTAAGAAGGCAGGACTGTAGCCGGTGGCTTCGCAAACGCTGGTATTAAGTGCTAGTGTCATTTCGGGTAGTAAGTCGTCCCAATTTCGCTGTTCTTTTCCGGTAAACTGTGCAAGCATTCTCTTTATGTTGCGGTTTGCTCTTTCCGTCGGATTTTCTTGTGGCGTGTATGGCGCGGTGAGTTGATACTTAACCCCGTACTCTCGTAGTAGCCGTTTGAACTCTCTGCTGGTGAACTGTGTTCCATTGTCAGTTATAAAAATTTTCGGGACTCCAAATCTAGCGAGTACGCGTTCTCGAAACGCTTTGTTGAGGCCTTCAGCTGTCGCTTTCCGTAGAGGCACAATTTCCACCCATTTGGAAAACTTGTCGATAAGGACTAGTACGGTTGTGTTTCCGTGCTTTGATCGTGGCAATGGTCCCACAAAGTCTGCGCATACTGTAGCCCAAGGTTCTTCTGCGATCTGGGTCAGCATCTTTCCCGCAGCTTTCTGTTGGCTGGGCTTGTAAATCTGGCAGGTAGTACACTGTCGGACATACCTCTTTATGTCCCTGAACATTCCGGGCCAGTAGTAACGTGCCGTCGCTCTCGTTATCGTCTTGCGGATGCCCATATGTCCTGCGCTTGGACTATCGTGAACTTCCTTCAGTACTCTCTCACGTAGTGGCGCTGCCACGCATAGCTTCCACGGTATCGTGTCTTCATCATCCATCTGGACTGCGATGTGTCGATACAGTTCGTTGTTTACAATTGTGTAGTCCGGGAACTTTGCTGGTGTCCTCTTCACCTCTGCCATTTTCTCGGTCAGCCACTTGCAGGCCTTTGCCTCTTTATCCTGCACTAATATGTTGAGCTGTACGTCTTGGGGTTGTCGTGACAGTGCATCGGCAACGACGTTCAACTTACCCTTGCGGTACTTTACATCGAATGTGTGTTGCTGGAGCTCTAGTGCCCATCTTGCAATGCGTCCTGAGGGACTCTCGATCGCATTCAGCCATTTCAAGGACAGGTGGTCGGTGATAACCGTGAATGCGTAACCCTCCAGGTACGGTCTCATTTTCCGTATAGCCCACACAATGGCCAGACACTCCTTTTCAGTCGCTGAGTAGTTTTGCTCTGCCTTATTCAGCCGTCGACTAGCGTAGGCTATGACTCGCTCTGCGCCATCTAACTCCTGTGTCAGTACTGCACCTAGTCCAAAATCGCTGGCATCGGTTTGTAGCGTGAAGTGCTGGGAAAATTCTGGACAGGCTAATACCGGTGCTTCCGTTAGTGCGCACCTTAATTTTTCAAAGGCCGTCTGCTGTTCATTGCCCCATTTCCATCGGCTTCCTTTCTTCAGTAATGACGTCAGAGGGTGTGCAATGTGCGAAAAATCCGGAACAAATCGCCGATACCATGACGCTACGCCCAGAAAGCGCCGTAATTCACGTGTGTTTGTTGGCGGTGTCAATTCTTTAATCGCCGCAATCTTGTCAGGGTCGGTGTGAATCCCTTCTTCGCTCACCACATGACCCAGGTATTTCAAACTCTTTTGGAAAAACTCACATTTCTCTGGGTTGATTTTGAGGTTCGCCTGCCGCAATCGTCGAAACACTTCTTTCAGGTGTTCCATGTGTTGGTCTAGCGTCGCACTCGTGATGATAATATCGTCCAGATAAGCAAACGCGTGCGGTTCCAGTTCTGGTCCGATGACTTTGTCCAGCGCTCGTTGAAACGTCGCAGGCGCTGAATGTAGCCCGAACGGCATTACGCGCCACTGAAACAGACCGCGTCCTGGCACAGTGAACGCAGTATACTCCTTACTACTCTCTTCCATCGGGATTTGCCAATACCCATTCTTCAAGTCCAGGCTGCTAATGAATTTAGCGCTTCTCAGTCGATCCAAAATGTGTTGGATTCGTGGGAGTGGGTACGCATCCGGTACCGAGCGCGCGTTAAGTTGCCGATAGTCCACGCAAAGTCTCCACTTTCCGTTTTTCTTCTTTACGAGCACGATTGGCGCGCTGTGTGGGCTATGCGAGGGCTCGATGCACTGCTTCTCTATTAATTCGTCGACCTCCCTGTTTATTACTTCCTGCATTTTCGGGTTTTTGGGAAAGTAGCGCTGTTTTATGGGTCGATCATCTCGCATTATAATCTTATGGGCGGCGATGTTTGTCGTCCCCGTCATCTTCTCGAATGCGAGCAACTCCTTCTTTAAGAAATTTTCGACTTCCATCGTATCCTCGGTGGATGTGGGTTGTTCATTTGCAGCCTTTTCGCCTTCCTCAGCTCTCTCTACTTCGCGCACCTCTAACATCGTGGTACATGCAGCCTTCGTTCGAATGTCGTCCTCTGCCTTCATCGTCAATGTCTGCCCTCCGCAGCTCACTGTTGTGTTGGCCTTTGCCAGGTAGTCAGTCCCAAGGACCATGTCATCGACTAAACCTGGTAGGACGAGTAACTCGCTCCTATGCTCTTGATCGCCCACCTTTACTACCGCCTCTATCGCTTCTGTGACCGCTATTGGTCTGCCATCTCCCATCACCACTCTTTTGTTCACTCTTCGTGACCGCTCGATTCCCAGGGTGTTCGCTGCTCTAATGCTTACAAAACTTCTTGTTGCTCCCGTATCAACCGCCGCTAATACTGCTCTACCATCCACTGTTGCTCTGGCGATTACTCGCCCTTCCGCTTGCTTAAGAATTGGTGTTACATTGACTGAGGTTACATTAGTGGAGACCCCACTCTTCGTCGCGAATGGGGTCCTTGGCCGTTTCCCTGTTTCCCACGGCAACAGTCCGAAGTTCGAATGTTCCGCCGACCACACGTCCAACAGAATTGCTGGATATCGTTGCGACATTCGTAGGCGAAATGTCCGTCTTCGCCGCATCGTCTGCACGCCGTTCGTGGGTTTACTCGGCTAGATCCTTCGCTTTTACGCTGGTGTCCCGTAGGTGGCGCAAAATCGGTTCCATCGTGCCGTCTGGCTGGCATCGTATGCCTCTCTCTTCGCTGCTCCTCTCGGATAGTGTAGTTGCGCTCCTCATTTCGTCTCGGGGTTATTGCGCGGGGCAATGCTCGTTTCGACTCCTTCTCTGCTACAATATTCTCGTAGTCTTCGGCCAGACTTACCAAATCTCCAAGAGTGTTGAATTCAGTTTGCTTAATATACAGCTGGTATTCGCTTCGGCAGTTCTTATAGATGCGTCGAAGCTTTTGTGCCTCCGTATAGTCGGAATGACGCATTAGCCCTTGTAGCGCTAGTACATAGTCCTTAAATGCCTCTCTGGGCCGTTGAACACGCTGCCGTATCTCATCATCGAGTCTTTCGAAATACCGGGAATTCAGGAAGAACTTCAGGAAATCTCGCTTACACGTCTCCCAGTCTCTCCAGTGGCCGTGATTGTTTCGTAACCAGACGAGGGCTCTATCCTTAAATAACTCGGGTAATGCTCGTGGAAGTGCGTCTCTTTCTATCTCGTACCCGTCGGCTAATTCTTCGACGCGTTCGATGAAACCCAGCGGGTCCTTGCCGCCATCGTATTTGACGCCCCATTTGCGTACGCGGTCCATGATAGTTGGGGCTGATCGTTGTGAGTCGACGTATACTGGATACATGGACACGTTCGGCGTTCCTCTTGTGCTGTCGTCGTTGATGGGTTGTTGTGTAGGCGGTAGTAGTAGCACTTCGGGTCTCTTCGGTGTTGGTGCGTTCCCCGCGCTTGTAGACCTCGTATGCTTAAGCGCTAAATCAGTGACCCGATCGCGATGGTTCTCAGTCTCCCCTTCCTCTTGTACAAATGTAGAGAGGCGTTTACGCAGCTCCTCGACGGTCCCCGAATTGTCAAGGCCGAACTCCGTCGTATAGGTCACAAGCTCCTCTTTATTTAAGTAGTACACCCACTTTGTTTTCACCATTTTATTTTTATTTTTTTTATTTTAATTTTTATTTTTTTTTTTTTTTTATGTCTATGTTCCTTTGTTTCACGTTACCCTCTTATTGGTAAGGAATGTTTGATTACTTTCACAGTTCTTAATTTCTGGGCTTTACCCTGTGTCTCTATCACTTTAAAAGTGTCTTTGCACTCTTGCCTGGTAGTTTTCCAAATCACTTCACTTCTGTTATCTGTGAGTTCTCCTCCTTGGCCCTTACTGCTTCCTTTATTTATAAGGGCCCCACGTTGGGCGCCAATTGTAACGAACCCGGTTTATCCGGTCTATAGCTGGGCTGTGGCTCAGTCGGATGTTGGGTTCCCTTATCCAAACGTTAAAATAAATACGCCAATGATTCTTATAGTGACGCTTCTTTATTTCGCTATTTAGTTGGCAGCGTTTGCACGTCACACCAATATTGCAGCATAAGCACATCGCCCTTTTTACTTTAATTGTCATGTGCACATAAGTAATGTATAAACAAATAGGAATGTACACAAACAACAGTTTACCCAAATCAGTTACATTGAACTCAGCGGGAGTTTATGCAAAGACTGCATTCATCGCACATAGCGAGGATCTTGTTACACTTGAGCGGACGGTCAAAGACACCGCCAAAGACAGTCGCAGTGACTAACTGATCCACAACGTCAGTTTGTCAATGCGACTGACATATTTATATATTTATTGCAACCATATGTTGACTTAGCATATTTTAGAGTTATGTAGTTAGTTTGTAGGTATTAGTAGTATATTTGTATACATTCTAGTTCGTAAATAATTTGTAAGTGTTAGTGTAAGAATTTGGTATAAAAGAAAGTGAAATCAATAAAGTAAACCAATTGGTGATCAAACTCCAACCAATAACTTATTATTTGCTATAATATAACGTATTTCCTTGGCGGCGTTTCCACGTCACACCATATAAGTACTACTTGGCAGCGTTTTCACGTC
>NW_023466457.1:0-7495 GCF_013731165.1 Rhagoletis pomonella
ATATAACGGTAATTTTCGGAAATACGAAAACTGCGATATTTCAGTAACTACTGAAGATAATTCACTCAAAATTGATATTTACAATAATTTTCAGACGAAAAATAAGAATATTATAAATATATGGAAAATGGGCGTAGCCACGCCCACTTATGGTTACATGTGTTTACCTTGGTAACCGCTGCACCAATTTCTTCCAAACTTGGCACAGTTGTTGGCCTTAGTACAGCATTCTAAATGGCCGAAAATTTAAGAAATCGGATAATAACCACGCCCACATCCCATATAACGGTAATTTAGAGAATACATAACCTTCGATAAATCAGTAAGTATTAACGCTAATTTATTAAAAATTGATGCTTGCAACAATTCTTTACCAAGAAATACGTTTATGGTAAAATTTTGGAAAATGGGCGTGGCACCGCACTTATGATCACATATATGTATCTCGGTAACCGTTGTACCAAACTCGGTATGGTTATTGTGCTTGCCACATAAAAGCAAAACGTTGAAAATTACTGAAATCAGACTAAAATTACGACCGCTTTTCATATTACGGTATATTTCAGAAATGCTTGAAACTGCAATATTTCGAAATTTAAGCACGCTAATTTACTCAAAATTGATACACCCCGCCTTACCATCTAGCGGTAGGTTTCGGAAAGGTGAAGAAACGTATATTTAATACTTGCGCCGGGTATTTAATGTTCGGCTCCACCCGAACTTAGACTTTCTTACTTGTTTCAAATTATTGTTGCTTTTCCATAAAAAGTTTTCATTAAAAAAACGGCCTCGGGCTCAATAAAAATTGTTAGATATATTAATAATAAAAAAAAAAGAAATATAGCCAATTCTGGTCAATAAAAGGAGTTTCTATTATTGCCATCAGTGCAAATTACAAATCCCGAAAATCGCGGGATTACTTCCCAAGAATCGCGGGACTTTCAAGACCTTAAAAAGTCCGGGATCCCGGTACATATGTATGCATGTATTCAAGTCTAAAGGCTCTGTTATGCATACTTGGCATTGCATGCACTGCTATACCATTTTTACGTAGAAATCAAAAACCAACAGACTTCTACGTATGTAATGCTGTGCGTTGAGTAACCGCTTACACGCGAAGCTCATTTAACAGATTCCTTATGTGACAACACTCAAGCAATGCCAAGTATGTATAACAGAGCCTTAACTCAATTGATTGAATGTTGCTCTGTTGAACTAACATAGTTGAATTTTGTTTTGTGCAGAATTTGCATGAAGCTATTATTTGTTCTGTATACTCACAATAGAAACCGGTTATATGCATTCATGAAGTATGCCTGCTGTAGGAATGAATTAGTGTAAACAATTCATGCGTAGTTATGAATGTCCACGAATAAATTCAATTTCTAGCGAATTTAAAGCGAACGTACGTTGTTGTTTTTTTAAGTACCCTTCTTGATAAATTTGAAATGGAATTTTTTATATATTTTTAGTCTGGTACAGCAATTTTAGTTAACGGACGTGTTGCGCGATAAAATTTTCAGCACTAGCGGGCTTTTACAAGATATGCATTTGCATATGTTAATGCTACATTTTGTATGTCCCCGTATATTAAAATGTATCAGAAGGGTAGCATTTACATATGGTGATACATATGTTTAGGGATGCAAACGATGCATCGATATTTTTGAAACATCGATAATATCGGCTCAAAATTCGATGTTTGCCATCGATGTTTACAATTTCCTAAAATCGCTAAGTTGACGATACATCGATGCCAGTTTCAGCGATGGTTTAACATCGACTTATCTCCCAAAATTGTTTGACTGGCCATGAATTTTATTACTTATTCTTTTGAGGAACATTCAAAAATTCCGAGTTTACTCTTATCTTTCGATACTAAAAATGCTTACTTAGTCATTAAACAAGGACCGGGATCCCGTTGAAATTTCACCGAAATTGGGCCCTGGAACTTAGGCTCATCGGACTTACGACGCACAGTGTTTCGACTATATGGAGGCAGATACAAAAAGTCATGGTGACAGTTGATAAAAAACACCAGTTGGACTTAGAGAGGGAAAAGTAAAAGTCACAAATACCACATTTCACATTATTTACTCACTCCCCTTCTTCACGAACGATACATTTCCAAAGAGTAATCAGTTGCCTTTGGCGATTAACCCATTAAAGAAAATGTTTCTTTTTCAACCATAATCCATTATTTAAATATCGTGGAATATTCAGGTGAAGGTATTTATCATTTATTTGGTACTTTCCTATTTTCTTACCAAAAATTTGCTTTGAAATAAGATGCTAAAGATTATTAGTAAAAAAAGTGTCAGGTCTTGAAATTAGACAATTGTTTTAGAGAATTTTATGTGATTTTAGAATATATAATTTGATCTTTGCGCGCGACTTTGCAAATATATGTAATTTTTGATTTTCTAAATTTCAGATTTCTTTTTGCATAATTTCGCGAAAAGAATTTTTCGAACAATGAAAAAATCTCACCAAACATTGGAAAAAAGCGAGTATTTACACCTAAGTCAATTTATAGTATAACCTTTGTTTTCTGAGAGTGAAAAGCAGGAAACAAAAATTTACCAAAATTCCATCACACTTAACGACTGGCCCACATTTTTTTGTGATTTTTGGACGTTATAGTGATCCAATCTTCCCCATATTTCATATTTAGGTTTTTCTAATAAAAAAGTGAGCACAAACTAAATTTCATCGAAATAGGATGAAATTTAATGTTTCCGCCCACAAGAGTAGAAGGCGTGGCAATCATTCCGTCTTTACCAAATTTCATAATTCCCTATTTCTAAGTAAACCTAGAGCACATGTCAAGTTTCAGTGAAATTGTTGCAGGTTTACTATTATTTCCACCTGCCTCCATATAGTCAAAACACTGTTCGAAGGCATGCATTTCTATTCTATATATAGGAAGGGTAAAGGAGTGGTAAATAAATACAGGGAAATACATCCATATGTAAGTATATTTCTAATTGAATTACAGATAGTTTGAATTGAAAAGTATTAAATTTTCCTTTTAATGTGACTACAACTTAACAACTTTTGAAACATCGGAAACCATCGATATATCGATGTTTTTCTGGCGATGTATTTTAGCATCGATATTAGTTTTTCCGATGCATCGAATCATCGATGTATCGATGCTACTCCCCAAAATTTGCATCCCTACATATGTTTCTTGTAAGAATGCTTTAATACTGTTCCATTAATGCATTTTTGTATGTTTGAAGCATTAATACAGCCATATGCATACAGCAGTAGTGCAAGTGTATGGTTAGAGTATGCATACGCTCTGAGAAACCACACGTGTTAAATGGAAATAAAGGTTCATTTATACTGGCATGTATACACAGCAACAAGCACATGCCACAAGCAGCGTTGCCGTATGTATACAATTTCTACTGGGCTACTACAGCGATGTAAAATAAGGTTTCTGCTGCGCAGCGGCAACTGCTTTTTTAACGAAATATAATATATATTATGAAATGAAGGAAAAGCTGAAGATGAAGGTATGTATGCCACACCAAGAGGCTTAGGCAGTCGGCAAACGGGTCGTATAGCTTTAGACGCGTATTAGATGCTACATACGAAAGTTGTACGCTTTGATGCCGCACACGTGCAATTAAATGGAGGGCTGTATACGAGTCGTCAGCTTCACGAATTCGTCAAAGCAAGCTAGATGCAAATCGCTTGGCATACAGCAGTGTTGGTAGCTAGGAGTACGCTTAGAAAAGAGAAAGAAGAAGAATTTTGCTTACAATTTTCCGCGTGCGTGCATGCATTTCATAAAAAAAACCGATAAAATAATAAACTCCGTGCAAATAATAGAAAAATTACTGAAAATTAATTAATGAAATAATAATTTTGCATCACTTAACATTTTTTGCCTGATGCTTTGACGCTTTGAAGTTGCTCAAGTTCTGAACACATTGAAAACGACGAGCTACAGACCACAGCTTCCAATTTGTCATTTTCATTATCTAAACGCTTTGTCGGTGGCGACATGATTTCTTTGAACGCGGCAGCGACATCATGAATTTGTATGAGTTTGACATAAAAGAAGAGGAAGAACCTTATCTGTCGCCAGAAAAATAGAAATAGATCTAATCTGGCCACAACCAAAGCCATCGCGTAGCCGGGTCGTCGCCAAAATAATTATCTACATAAGAGTACGTGTTAAAATAATTTGACAGCTGTGGTTTGTAGCTCGTCGTTTGCATTGTGTTCGGGCTATTAGTGTGCAGATCTTGAGGCGTAGAGGAAACGTTGTTGCCTAAAAAGTTTTAAACGCGTCTAAAGCTATACGAACCGTGTGCTGACTGCCTTACAGTAGCTAGGCGTACGCTTAGAAAAGAGAAAGAAGAAGAATTTTGTTTACAATTTTCCGCATGCGTGCATGCATTTCATAAAAAAAAAAAAACGATAAAATAACAAAATCCGTGCAAATTAAATATTAAATGCAAATATTAAACCGTGTTAGTGCACATGGTAGTGCAGAGTCAAGCCAGTCGGAAGCAGAATAGAGAAAAACTACGACAGACGGCGCCCATAAATCACGCAAGAGGCTCCCGGTAGTGCAGAGAGAGCCAATGGTGACTACCGCCTAGGACATTGCCTTGTGAAAGTAATCGCTGAAATACACTGCACGTAATCGGTCGGTATGCATTTCATAAAAAAAAACGATAAAACAATAAAATCCGTGCAAATAATAGAGAAATTACTGAAAATTAATTGACGAAATAATAATTTTGCATCACTTAACATTTTTTGACTGATCCTTTGACGCTTTGAAGTTGCTTCGTGTGCAGATCTTGAGGCGCAGAGGAATCGTTGCTGCATAAAAAGTTTTATACGCGTCTAAAGCTATACGAACCGTGTGCAGACTGCCTTACAGTGAGCATGTGCCGATATCGCAGCAAGCAGCATTTTGAGGTAAAAAGTAAAGTGTTTTTTTGTTTCGAACGCAGCGTTGCTTATACCTAAATTTCGCTTTATGCGCAGCGCTCATCCTTTAACGCACTTCCTAATTTATCAAGTTCGCGAAAACAATGTGCCCAATTCCTATGAATCCCAGAAAATAGACATATCTACATCATTGATGTGCTGTTGTTTGTGCATGCCACTATAGCGTTGGAAAATTAGAATTCGGCTAGACAGAGGCAGGATTCCCATAGAAAACAGGTCTAAATTACTTTACCATATCAATTCTAATTTAAACATACTTATGTAAAAATAAATGCATGTATTAAAATTTAATTGGATTAATTGAATGTTGATCTGTTGAACTATCATTGTTGAGTTTTGTTTTGTGCAGAATTTGCATGACGCGAAACAGACATTTCTTTGTGTTATTTATTCTGCATGCTACTACAGCGATGTAAAATTAGGTCTCTGCTGCGCAGCGGCAACCTTTTTTCACGAACTTCATCTTTATGAAATAAGGGAAAAGCTGAAGATCAATGTATATACAGTGACGGGCAAAACTGTAACATGGTGTAACACTTTTTACTTCAGTCATCGCTATCATTCCAAGTTCTAACGACTTTCATACTTTTGTTGTATATTCTTGTTGGTACATCTCTACTCCCACTCTCATAATGATTTGAAGTCAATACAACAACAATAAAAAACCCAGCAGATAAAAATGTAAATTAAGGCAGATGTTACAGTTTTGCACTCATATATTTTTAAGAATGTTCAATGTTCAGTACCCTTTTGCTTGTTTTAGTTTCTGGGTGCGATTTGGCATACCTAATTTTTTTTCTCTGTAAAACTTCTGGAGGTATATCCTCCATATATCCTTAGTTTGCTTTCACAGCTAATGTACTCGATTATATGGACTTGGATACTTAATAAGCTGTGCTTCTAGTTGATTTCGCAAATTCTCGACGAGATTCATATCCGCGGATTGTGGAGGTCATTTCAAAATTGCAAATTTTTGCTTTTGCATCCAGTCTTTGTGAACATATGCAGTTTGTTTTGGGTGATTTTTCAGCAGAAACTCTCATTTTTCGACTACATCTTGCAAATTTTGTTGAAATATGAACAGATACTGTTCCTTACGCATAATGCGTACTAACGGACCGACAAAATTGTTTAAATACAACCCCAAACTATTATTGACCGACCACTGTGATTCACAGTTTGCCTCACATGTTGCGCATGGGCTTAATTTGGGTCTTTGATCCAATACCATGCCCGGCCATCTGATTGAAAGCAATTAATTGAGTCTTGTCAGACCAAATAAAATTCAATTTAAACTTAAAAATATGTTTTTTATTGCCTTCTGAAAGGCCTAACATATCCCAATAGCAACGGTCCGGTTTTCGGGCGACACAGCAAAATGCAACCACTCTCGCACATATATTTTGGTCAAATTAGCTTTTTTCTTCTATTATGATGCCTTTGCGCCAATTTGGCAATTCGTCGCCTCGCTGTCTACTGATTTGCATTAATGTTTAATACCTTAAGCGCTTCTGTAATAGTGGCTGCATCGCTACTTGCTGCTAAGTTCACAAGATATTGGACCGTAATATTTTTTGATAGACTTCCTTTGCCCTTGGGAACACTTTAGGGTATATTTTTTATCAATCTTAATATTTTCAAGTAGCAAACTCCACAATTTTTTTCCACTTTCCTGCGGTCCCGCCTTTCCACAGTAAATCTATTATTTACATTTATGGTTCCTGATTAACTATATTATTTTCTGGTGATTACTTCTTCAATAAATTACAATACAGAAAAAAGTCATCTGACTTCCAACTAAGTAAAAAATAACTGTAAAATGCAAAACTGAGAGTGAGTGCAAAACTGTAACATTTGCCTTAATTTACACTTTTATCTGCTGGGTTTTTTATTGTTGTTGTATTGACTTCAAATCGTTATGAGAGAGGGAGTAGAGATGTACCAACAAGAATATACAACAAAAGGATGAAAGTCGTTAGAACTTGGAAACATAGCGGCGGGTGAATGAAAAAGTGTTACACCATGTTACAGTTTTGCTCGTCACTGTATGTATGTATACCACACCAAGGAGCTTACCCTCCAGTACTGCTGCAGTCAATCGCTACTTTTGAACCGCTACTGCGCCAACTCCTAGGTAAGTAGCTACTCTATTAAACCGTGTTAGTGCACATGGTAGTGCAGAGTCAAGCCAGTCGGAAGCAGAATAGCGAAAAACTACGACAGACGGCGACCATAAATCACGCAAGAGACTCCCGGTAGTGCAGAGAGAGCCAATGGTGACTACCGCCTAGGACATTGCCTTGTGAAAGTAATCGCTGAAATACACTGCACGTAATCGGTCGGTATGCATTTCATAAACAAAAACGATAAAACAATAAAATCCGTGCAAATAATAGAAAAATTACTGAAAATTAATTGATGAAATAATAATTTTGCATCACTTAACATTTTTTGCCTGATCCTTTGACGCTTTGAAGTTGCTTCGTGTGGAGATCTTGAGGCGCAGAGGAATCGT
>NW_023466458.1:0-7495 GCF_013731165.1 Rhagoletis pomonella
TACGTCAAAAATACTACGTTGTTAGAAAGTGTTTTATACACTTGACAGGGCAACACAAAACTGAGAATTCTGCGTAGTAAGGATAATAATTCCTAAGCGCGGCCGAAGGCCCCCCTACGCAGAAAGAGTTTGCGTTAAAAATACTACGATGTCAGAAGGTGTTTTATACACTTGACAAGGCAGCACAAAAAGGAGAATTCTGCGTAGCAAGAGTTATAATCCTTAAGCGCGGCCGAAGGCTGCCTGCGCAGAAAGAGTTCTGCGTCAAAAATACTACGATATCAGAAGGTGTTTAAACACTGGGCAAGGCAACACAAAAAGGAGAATTCTGCGTAGTAAGGGCTATGATCCTTAAGCATGGCCGAAGGCCGCCTACGCAGAAAGAGTTTTGCGTCAAAAATACTACGATGTCAGATAGTGTTTTATACACTTGGCAAGGCAGCACAAAAAGGAAAACTTTGGGTAGGAAAATTTTGGCCGAAGGCGGCCTACGGAGAAAAAGTTCTGCGTCAAAAGTACTACGATATTACAAGGTGTTTTATACACTTGAAAACGCAACACAAAAAGTAGAATTCAGCGTAGTAGTACTGAAAGAAGTCTGAAGAGGAAATGTGGTGATTTTCAAAATAGCTATCACTTCTACCATTTTTTCAAATTATTGTTGCTTTACCACAATAAGTTTTCATTATAAACGGCTTCAAGCTCAATAAAAATTTTTGAATATAATTGTTATAAGGCCATAAAGTAACAAAAACAAATTATTTAATTTTAGCTATTTTTTTAATATAGTTTATACGTAGCAAAAGAAAAAACGGATAAATATAAATATATCAAACTTTGTACAATATTAAATAAAATCAAGAAAAAATTTGAACTTTTTAATTAGATTTATTAGAAAGATTTTTATTATGCAGTTTTGTAGCTCATTAAATTTTTATATAAAAAATGCAAGACTGAAGTATCTGGCACTTACCGTTGATTTTCATCATTTTTTTTATTAACGGCGTTGCTTATTTTCTTCCATATAAAAACGAAGAAAATGCGCAACATCGAATTTGGAAAATATAATGAAAACATGTGCATACCTGCGTTACAATTTTTTAGTTTAGCTACTTAGGTTAAACTCGTGTTGCGGGTTTTTTGCAAAAATATCGTTTAAAACATTTGCAGAATACGAGAATGTAAAAGACCTCCCAACTACTAACATATGTATGTACTGAGTGGAGTAACACTTTTATTGTTGCTAATATTATTGAATGATAAGAGTTCCAATTTTTGTTACGTAATTTTCACCACAGTATAGACAGTAGCCAACCTTTTTGGGTTCTTGTTGTAGTAATCATTGTTGTAGTAGCTTTATTCACCCTTGAGGAAGGCACTGGGTTGTGTGCTGCTATTTAATGGCCTTCCTCAGACTTTTTCTTAGGTTTCAGGGTTGTGTGCTGCATTATTATTAGATAAATAAATTTAAGAATAAGACAAATTTTATTAAAAGAAGATTATTTATGGTGTTCAAAAAACCAAACAAACACTCGTGCGAAATCTCTATTTTTGTGTGTTGTAAAAATTTATACACGGCGTATCGATGGTAAAACAAGCATTGTAATATTTGGGGATTTGATGTTACTTGAGAATTTAGGAGACGGGCGAGCTTCCAGGTTCTGTTGTCAATATAATTAACACAAGCTTCTCCGCGCGGTTGTCTTTCGATAAATAGAATAAACAAATATTTACGAAATAAATTTGATTTATTTTGTACCTGACAACTAACGTACGCTTTTTGTTCTTTTCCAGACTCCATTTTGATTTTTACTCTTTATTACCGCCAACAACTTTATGTGTATACATATTTACAAGCTGTAAAAATTTCGAATAGTCCCACGAGCTAGGTAAAAATTATGGCGTTCGTATTCACATCGAGAAATCTCAAATTTTTGGTTTGTCATTTCCAAATTTTCTCTTTTTTGTTAGTTGGCAAATGCCCTCAGTGGCAGCGCTGCGATCGTTGAGATAGCAATTTTATGTAAATTAGTGGAAAAGTTCCATGGTGAAAAAAAAATGTATTATGGTGGGAAAAGTTTACATTTCTGCTGTGCAAATTCGTTATATTTTACTGCTGGAAATTTTTGACAGCTGCTCTAGTACAAAAGAAGTTGAGCAATTAAAATGCAGAAATTATACAAAAAAATACTTGTCTTTACTGACTTTGATTCTTCTAGAACTAAAAGCCATGCATTTATTAGACGTCTTAGTAATAGAGTCCGACCGATTCCTTTTTTTTTCAGGTACCGATGCCAATGCCGATTAATCGGCATATGGGGAAAGAATCGGCCGATGCCGATGCCGATTCCATAAAAAATTACAAATAAATGTATTAATTCATAAAATCAGTTCATTTCACGCAGTTAACAAATAAGCAAAAGAAAAGAAATAATTGAACTAATTGGCTTGTTATGCAACATTACATACACATTTATGTACATTACATTAAACAATTTTTTTATGGTGCTAAGCAAAAAATATTTAGGAACATAAAATTTCATTTCGTTTTGTACTAAAATACACTCTTTTGCACTCAATGCATAAGAACTTATATGCTAGGTATGTATGTACATACATATAGTGGTCCACAAAATAAAAGAATTACGATATTTTGACCGATTTTGTCTTTTTTATTTAATGTTTATTATTTTTTTTTTATAAAGGTCTAGCTGGTATACAACAAAATCCACATAAATTCAGATTTCAAACTTTGTAGAAAAATTTGAAAAATTATGCTTATTTTCACCAAAATTTCAAACTTTTTAATCAGAATTTTGGTATGCAGTTTTGTCGACCATTTCATTCTAGTACAATGAAGTGCAAGTTTCAAGCTGCTATAAAATCCCGTTAATTGTTGGCAATTTTTTTTGCTGGAAGTGTTCTTCATATAAAATGAAATTGTCGCACATACTTTTGTATGGAAAAAACGTGAAACACCTTCAACAAAAAAAAAAAATCATTTTTGTGAGCTGTCTGCAAATGTTTTTAATGTTGGCTGTCGCTTCACCTGAACATTTGAAAAGAGATTCCAAAGAATCGGCGAAAAAAGGCCGATTCCGATGCTCAATTTTGTCCCGATACTAGCCGATCCCGATGCCGATTAATCGGTCGGACTCTACTTTGTAATAACATTATAACAAAAAAAATACTTCAAAACCGTCAGTAATTCTTGTTCTCAAATTTTACACCAGTCCGGCCGGGTTAAAGATTTTCATTCACCTTATATTAAACAAAAATGTTCAATCCGTAATAGATTAATACCGATTGGCACATGCACTTTGCACAAAAAAGGTTATGAAATGCGTTTTATTTAAATCGTTTGGAAAATGAGCCATTTATGTATACCATTTTATGTGGAATTATTCAATAAATTTCCTTTTACACTATACTTTTTGAAACTATTTGGATTTAAATATTTTTTGTTTCTCGAAAGCAACCCTGCGTGCTTAGAAGGCGTGTGTACCAATAATTTCATGCCTGGCATATTCATCCCCGAGGAAGGCAGTTGCCAAATTCACCCAGGGTTGTTTAGTCGTTATATTGTGAGTTTTACTCATATGGGGTGTTCACAGTTCGTTCCAAATAGTGTCTCAAAATGTAGACGTCTACATTTTAAGACGTTTTCTAACCGTAAAATCTGTGGTGTTGTTGTTTCCCATACAAAATTGGAAAACGACGCCGTCTACATTTTGTCACACTCAAAGGTATGTTTTTTACGCGTCTACATTTTGCAACCTCGCAGCAGGGTTGCATTATGGCAATACTAATCACATTTTTATTTATTTATTGGGCACGTTTTTTGTATTTGCATTTAATTTGAGCGGAATTTCTGATGAAAAGAAACAAATCAAGGAAAAGAAATAACAAATATTAGGAATTGGTAATTAAGTTAAATAATAACAATTTTTCAGAAACAAAATCGAAAGGCGATATATAAAAAATGCATGCAAAGAGGAAATGTCTGGCAACACCAGCAAAGTTTTGAGACGATTTTGCGACGACTGCTAGAAAGGGGTGCTCACAGTTTGATGCTAAAGATGTCTCAAAATGTAGACGTCTACATTTTCAGACACAATTTGGAACGAACTGTGATCAACCCAATTATTGTGTGGTGTAGTCTATTTTCGATGGTTTCTTTTCGATTATTTTGAAAATTAATCGGTTAATCGCTCGATTAATCGAAAGGAAAATTTCGATATAATTAATTCGTGAACCGAGTGAAAATAACCGATTTTAACCGGTTGTTCGATTAATCGTGCCATTACTTCGTACATACATACATACATACATACTAGGGGTCTTCATAAAAAGTAATAAACTCTTGATAAACTTGATAAAGTAATAAATTTATCATTTTGATAAATGAACTGTCAAACTGTGTATGGAAATCTATTTAACCAAAGTTTATCACTTTATCAAACGACTTTGTTGGATAAATGTATAAATTTCAGCAAATTTCAACATTTCAGACTGCCAGGTTCTCGCTTTTGCCAGGAACACATAAAACCAAACGAACACAATGGACGCGGTAGAAATGAAACGTAACTAGCCATATAAGTTACATAATAAACAGTTTTATGCAATTATTTACCAAGGTGTGTTCATGAAAGACGACGGATAAACTGATAAATTTAAGCAATTTATCCATTTATCACTTTAGATGAAGACCACTATTATTTCGGGTTTCTAATGGAAAATAAACAAATTTATAAACGTGTTCCTCATCGTTAAATAATGAAATTAATAACATATAAAATAGATAAATGTTCAAAGAGCTTAATTTAGTTGAAATGCACACTTGTATTTGTTGGAAATGGTTTGTTATCGTACATTTTGTTAGGTTAAATTTTCAATTTTAACAACAAATTATTCGTAAACTATGAGCTTCCTGGCCGTCTACAGCCCGCCAGAAAAAACGGTAAGAAGAAGAGTTATTTTACTTATGGAACTGTACAATGCTTCTGGACTTTGTTCCACTTTTGAGAGCAAATTTTTAGCTTATTCTCTAATTAACGGATCCGGTCCGGATTGTTACACTACGCGCACACTGCAGCCGGCATCGGCCGAATTATGCTCGATATATGAGTGCTCTCACACATAAACCGATAACCGAACCGACATCGGCCGTTGACGTCCATGACGATAAATTCAAACATGTTTATTTTTCTCGACCGATGTCAGATGAAAAGTACCAAAATGGACTGCGAAAAATTAGCTTATTGGGTGCAAAACTAAAAAATTACATATAAAATCACATGTTTAGAGTATGTCAATTAAAATGAATCAAAATATTTCACTGCTTACAAAATTGTAATGAAAACTAGATTTATGTGTACAAATACGGTCGGCAAATAATCTGGTTAAGTGTGCGCATAATTTCGGACGGTCAAATTGTTCGTCCATAATCGGTCGTCCTATCGGATGCAATGTGCGCCTAGCGCTAGGGAAAAGAACCGATTTGGGTATCGAGGAAGAGTATCGATATTTTTACTCGAGTATTTGATTAAAATCATCGATGCCAAAAATACTCGGAAGGGAACAAAATGTATCGATAGTATCGTACTTGTGAGGAGCGTTCTATTCACAATCAGCCCAATTCTGAATATTCCCGAGGATTTCATTTCTCGCGGATTTTACTTTCCTCGAGAATAAAATCCTCCTATTGGAAACTGCCAGGGTCCAGCATTTCCCCCAAAATTTCGGAGCAGGAAATTCGAACTTTCTATGAGCTGTTTGACAGTTATTTTGACAGCTCAACTCCCGCCATTTAATTTGCGTGTTTTACATATAAAATTGTGTTTCACATAAAAGAGTATTTCAGATTAAAGTTGTTAATAATTTAGTGCGCGGAAATTTCAAATCTGTGTTTTAAATTAAAGCTAAATCTTTCAACTACACTGGTAAGATGAAAGATTTTAATTTAGATCGCGCATTTTCTTGTAATAACCCGAAATAAGTGGGCGAATAGGATGAGAGTACCCTTTGCTAAGTCCAGTTGCCACTGTGAGTTTTAGAAACCACATTATTAATAAACTAGTGCTACGGAAATTTAAATATTAGTGCTAAACTAAAATTTGGTATTTTAACTACACATGTTAGTTGAAATATTTTGATTTCAATTGCGCGTTTTCATCTAATAAACCAAAATAAGTGTGCAAATACCAAAGGATACCCTTTGCAAGGCCACTCCGGCTACGCCATCCACAGTATTTTTGCATAGAACCCACATCGTATTCACAACGAGAAATCTCAAAATTTTGGTTTGATCCTGGTTCAATGGCAGCGCTCCGAGCATTGATATAGTGATTTCATGTCAATTGGTAGAAAAGTTCCATGGTGGAAAAACTTTTTATTATTTTGAGAATATTTTACATTTCAGCTGTGCCGATTCGTAACTTTTTACTGCTGGAAATTTTTGACAGTTGCTCTGGTGCAAAAGAAGTTGAGCAATTAAAATGCGGAAATTATACCAAAAATACTTGTCTTTACTGACTTTGATTCTTCTAGAACTAAAAGTCATGCATTTATTAGACGTCTTAGTAATAACATTATAACAAAAAAATACTTCAAAACCGTAAGGTAGGTGTAATTCTTGTTGTAAAATTTTTCACCAGCCCTACTGGGCTGAAAATTTTTATTCATCTCATAGTTGTCAAAAATTTGCAATCCGGAGTACTTTTCTATAAATTGGCACAGGCCCTTTACACAAAAAAGTTTATGAAATGCGTTTTATTTAAATCGTTTATAAAGTGAGTCATTTATGTATACCATTTTATGTGGAATTATTCAATAATATCGTTTCACACTATACTTTTTGAAACTATTTGGAATTAATTATTTTTTGTTTCTCAAAAGCAACCCTGCGTGCTTAGAAAACGTGTGTACCAATTATTTCATCCCTGGCATATTCATCCCGAGGAAGGCATCCCAGTAAGAACGACCTAACGCATTCTCCAATACACTTACAATATTGTCAATAAAAACCAGCACATTTGCATATTAGCGATATCTATATGCCATTCTTTACGTTATATAACACGTTATTAATCGCATAATAATATTTGATTGAAAAGAGACAACTACATATAGTATAATATGATAGCGAATTCCATGTGAAAGAAAGAGAAAACTACGCACACTTGAAACGATTGTGCGAAAGATTTCTCCAGGAGCCCTATGTAAAATGATGGAAAGTTTTTGAATTTCTCACACAAACTTTTTGTAGTACTAGGCGTATATAACGCATTAGTTAACGGATAGGTTTCTTACTGGGACATTTGCATATTAGCGATATCTATATGTCATTCTTTGCGTTATATAACACGTTATTCATCGCATTATAATATTTGATTGAAAAGAGACAACTAAATATAGGATAATATAATAGTGAAATCCAGAAACAGTTCTACGTCAAAAATACTACGTTGTTAGAAAGTGTTTTATACACTTGACA
>NW_023466459.1:0-5042 GCF_013731165.1 Rhagoletis pomonella
CATTTTTTCAAATTGTTGATGCTTTTCCACAATAAAAAAAAAAAAAATTTTTCATTTAAAAAAATGGCCTCGAGCTCATTATAAAATTGTTGAATGTAAAAAGTAACAGCTTACAAATTTTGGGAATTGTATTCGATAAAAAGCTTACTTATAAAAATCATGTAGAATACTTAAGAACTAACTTAGATAAAAGATTGAATATAATAAAATTTTTATCGTCAAAACACTGTCTACTGCACCCAACAACACTAACGAATATAACGAAAACTCTGATCATATCAAAACTCGACTATGGCTTAACTATCTACGGGCACTGTGCGCGCAGCAATATAAAACGCTTACTTGCACCATATCATACCGCAGCCCGAAGATGTATACGCGCATTCCCGACGTCTCCAGTACGATGCACCCTCACAGAAGCAGGGCTCCCCACTGTGGAAGAGAGAACCAAACAAAACACTTTAAAGCTATTCCATAAAGGTCTTCAATGCAAGAACGCAGTTATATTTGGTGAAGTCACCTCAGTGGTAAGGAGCAAAAAGGTATTGTGGCCCACATCAACCATAACAATGTGCATAGAAGCAGCGAAGAATTTAGGAATACCTACTAAACCGATCAAAATTAATATCAACTATCCTCCGCCCTGGATCAACTTAGAGTCGTCTATTAGTCTCGAGATCAGCAAAAGAAACAAGAGCAGTACACCACCATCAGTCTACAGACAAATTTTCAAACAGCTCGCAACAAATTTCGAAGAGCAGGGATGGAAATTTCTCTATACCGATGGAAGGAAGGTCCACTCCACCACAGCTTTCGCTGTTGTAAACACAAATCACAAGACAATCACGGCTGGTCATTTACTATCCTTCTGTTCAGTATACACTGCTGAAACCAACACTATACTCCGAGCAACGCAATATGCCCTCGGTGCCAAGGAGAAATACATAATATGTTCAGACAATTTATCGGCTATACAATCTATCCTTAATGTGTCTAATATGGATAACCTGACCAGATGAATACGCAATGCACTCTACCAAGGAGAAAAATCAATAAAAATTGTGGGTCCCAAGCCATGTTTTAATCCCTGGCAAGGAAGCAGCTAACGAAAGTGTTAGACTGGCAGCTAAAGAACCCCTTACAGGCTGGCAAGTGCACAAAATGGAAGGATGGTGCTTGAACACTACGCAAAAGTTAACAATTTAAAAGCGTTTATTATACTACGTATTGGACATACGATTGTTACCCATGAATCTGTCCTGAAAGGTTCAAGGTAGCCACAGTGCCCCTATTGCAACAAGGAAACAATCAGCGTTACTCATCTCCTCGACAGATGTCAACATTTCGCTACAATCAGAGCTAGCATGTTCAACAACACCATTGCATCCAAGTTATTAAAAAACCAGGACATTGAATCTATATGTAAAATCAATTAATTCCTTAGGTTGACGGCTCTTAAGAAATTAATCTAATGTTAATTATCTGTAAGAAGCCAATTTATATTAACCTAAACACGACTGAACATATGTATATGTTCAGCGTGGCGACGAATAACTGTTACCCAGGTTTTTTTTTTGAGAAATAAAAGGGTCCTTTATAGATTTTGCGAAAAAGTATTTTATTGTTAATTTTCCACAGATTTTACTTTAGTTGTATTAATTAATTAGTAATTAGTTTTTAAATTTTAGTCCCTGTATACATTTGTCAGCAGTGTAAACTTTGAAAGAAAAGTTCATTTGGCACGCAGCTCTTCGTCAATTAATTCATTCCATATCTTCTGTAACCATAGGCAGACTTATTGGGCAACAAAATAAAGTGGTAAGTTTGCAAAATTTCGATTCTTGTTTTCTAAAAAAATTAATTTTTTTAATCAATTTAATTTTTTTACCAACTTCCCATATACCTAGGAAAAAAATTCAAAAAGCATTATTTGCGCTAAACATTCAATTTTACTTTCATAAAAAAAATACTGTACCTTTGATTGATTTTACCAAAAAAAAATTATCAAAGTTTAAAAAAATAGAATACAAATGAACTGAAAAGCAAAAAATACATTTTTCAAACATAAGTATCAAATCAAGAATTAAAAATTATTAATATTTTTTTTTGCTTTTCAGTTTATTTGTATTACATTTTTTTTAAACATAATTCATTTTTTTTGGTAAAAAGCTTTAAGTGAATCAAAGGCGCAGTAATTTTTTTTATGAAAGTAAAACTGAATGTTTAGCGCAAATAATGCTTTTTGAATTGTTTTCAAGGTATATGAGAAGTTGGTAAAAAAATTCAATTGATTAAAAAAATAAATTTTTTTAGAAAACAAGAATCGAAATTTTACAAACTTACCACTTTCTGCATTATCTGCCTGCCTGTCTGCATTATCTTCCATAAAAAAATAAATTTTGCAAAAAGGGGCAAAACAGTTTCAAAAAAAGTATCAGAAATCCACTGAAATTGTTAGCCCCTTGCAGCTTGCACATATTATGCAATTGAATGGGCTACAAAACTGAAAAAGTATAAAAAATCTGAATAAAAATTTTGAAAGATTAATGAAAACTTGTTGAAATGTGTTGAATTTTCGCGAATTCTATATAAATTGTGAAACTTTGATTCAGTATATGTTTTATGTTAAAGAATGAACTAATGAAATGAAAAAAAAAAAAAATTAAAACAAGTAAAAAAGTCTCAAGTTCGGGCGAAACCGAACATTAAATACCCGGCGCAAGTATTCAATATAGTTTTTTCACCTTTCCGAAAACTACCGCTACGTGGTTCGATAGATCGTTCAGTTAGATACAATGAGAGAAACTTATATAGATATACATAAGAGGGGTGGTATCACGCACATTTTCCGAAATTCCATAATAATGTTACTTCTTTTCAAGGGATTGTTGTTAGTATAAATTTTGGGTAAAATTAGTGTCCTAAAATTTCGAAATATCGAAGGCTCGTGCAATTTACGTTATAGAAAAGTGGGCGTAATTTTAACCAGATTTCAATAATTTTCAACCTTTTAACTTTACTTTATGGTTACCGAGATACACATACAGTATCGGTCATATCTATAGCACGCCATTTCAAAGTGATATTGTGTGCCACTTATGTTTATTTATTAATTTTTAAGAATTTTCAATTAAAATATAGTTCATTCTCAGAAAAATTCGATACAAACCCAAGCTTAATAATTTGTAGAAAGCTACAAAAAAGTGCAACAAATTTTCACATAAATTTCAAACTTTTTTCTCGGAAGTGTTAGAATTTTTTTGAGTACACAGTTTTTTAGCCCCTTCAATTTTAGTCTGATAATGTGCAAATTTGAAGTGGCTACGAATTACCGGTTATTTTTTAGAATTTTTTTTGTCGCATTGGCTTCCATATAATGAATAAACTCAATTTATTTGTATATGGAAGAAATCCGCAACACCTTTGCCGAAAAAAATTCTAAAAAATCAACGGTAACTTTTAGCCACTTGAAACTTGCACATTATCAGACTAAAATTGAAGGGGCTAAAAAACTATGTACTCAAAAAAATTCTTACACTTCCGAGAAAAAAGTTTGAAATTTAGGTGAAAATTTGTTGCACTTTTTTGTAGTTTTCTACAAATTGTTACACTTGGGTTTATATGGGGTTTGTCTGAGAATGAACTGTATTTTAATTGAAAATTCTTAAAAATAAATAAATAAACATAAGTGGCACACAATATCACTTTGAAATGGCGTGCTATAGATATGACCGATACTGTATGTGGTCATAAGTAGGCGAGGTCACGCCCATTTTCCAAAATTTTATTATAAGCATATTTTTTTGGCTAACGAATTATTACAAACATCAATTTTGAATAAATTAGTTTCAGTATTTACAGATTTATCGGAGCTTCCGTATTTCTCTAAATTACCGTTATATGGGATTTGGGCGTAGTTATTGTCCGATTTAAAAAATGTTTTGTCAAGACCAACAACTGTGCCAAGTTTGGGGGAAATTGGAGAAGCGGTTACCAAGATATACACATGCAACCATAAGCAGTGGCGGATACAGGGGAGGGGCGATGGGGGCGATGGCCGCCCCCCGAGCTGGAAAAATTTTCGGTTAAAATATATTACCTCAAATGAGAAATTTTAAAACAAATTAAAAAAAAAAAATTTTAATCTTCAATCATAATCCCTCTTTTAGGCTTGCACAAGATTATTTATAGAATAAGAAAGCATGTAAATCTCTCAAATTAAAAACTACAACAATGGGTATGCAAATACTATGAATTTATAGACCTTGTCATAACTTTACGGCACTTACATTTAGACAAGATTTGACCATTTGTCTTAATATTTTTAATTTTCATTAATTGTTTATAAAAATATAGTATAATCTTTAACAAAAACCATATAAATCCAAGCTCGAATCTCTGTGCAACGTTTTAAAAATCAACAAACTTCGAATTAAAAAGCTCGAAATTTGTACAAAGTTTGTTGATTTCGTTTTTAATTTTACACAAAGATTGAAACTTGGATTTATATGGTTTCTGTTAGAAATATGCTATACCTTTAAAAAACAATAATTAAAATTAAAAAATTTTAAAATAAATGGTGAAATTTTGCCAATATGTGAGTGTAGTAAAGTAATGATAAGAACTACATGTATGCATGTCGAGTGAAACTTTTTGATACTACTTTTTGTCCAGACATTCGTAGGGGGATAACAGCCAAATGCGTAGAAAAAGCGCTTACCGCGTTAATTACACTGGACCACAAATTTCAACTTTTTCTCTTTACCAGAAACGCCGTTATGAAATTCTTATGTAAAATCACCCCCTGATTGCGAAAATCAAGGTTATTTTTAATTCTATGGTACCGTTTTTGAGATATTTGCAATTTACCGTTTTTGCAAAAAAAAAAATGGGTCCACGTTATCATATATATCTCAAGAACGAATTAAGCAATTCCAAAACGGTTTGAAGCTTTTAAAAGGTAATAAAATTTTCTATAAACTGTGCATACAACACTTTTTGCTAGGCCCTGTAGATTCAAAGATAACGAACAATCATTACCG
>NW_023466459.1:5142-7493 GCF_013731165.1 Rhagoletis pomonella
TTTTTTCAATTTTTTTTGTAAAAATATAAAAAAAATTGTACTTTGCGGGGAAGGATCTCGAAAACCTTTTATTTTTTTGCCCTAAGCTCTGTTGTATTACAAAAAAAAATAAGCTATCATCGAAGAAAATCGATGCAAAACTACGTAAGTTATAAGCGATCAAATAAAAATACCCAGGTTGCGCAACTTCAATGTATGTACCTATACATACATACATATATTAAAGGTATAAAGTGCAAGTGAGATATTATCCGGATAAACGAATAACACCATAACAATGATAACACTTTTTCTTTAAATAAATCAAATAGTACTTTTAATACTCGAATTGTATTATAGTAGGTAGAGTGGTTGCATCGAAAGGAAGAGTGGTTGGGTTCGAAACCTGCTGTAGGCATGTAGTTATAAACATGTATTTCCGTCAGTTATGGGTAAGTATGCAGGTAGATTTTCAAAATTATAAGACACAGAAAATTTCTAAAGCCTACATCTAAAACAGGTAGTATTTTCTTTTCCCGGCTTGTTATAAAAAGGAACCTTTCTGTCTAGGTAAGATTTGATTTTTTCAATTTTATTCTTGTTCCGAGTATAAATATGAGTTAATGCGCTTTGAAACTTCATAACATCTTCAAGGCTCGCCGGAGATAGTTCAGTTCATAAGTCTAATTTCAAAACCGTGATTTATTAAAAAAAATAAAATGAGTAAAAGGACGCGAGAATTTGAGTGTAATAAGGATCCAGATATGTTCTGTTTCATGTGTGGCCAATATACTATCATAAGGCGACGACGAGTGTTCTCAGATCATATCAAAACTTTATACTCCAAGTATTTTGGAATTGAGCCTAAAAATGCTGAAAAACCATGGACACCGAACACTTTGTGTACATCGTGTCGAGTAGAATTGATTCAGTGGGAATCAGGACAAGAAACAAAATTTGATACACCAATGATATGGAGAGAACCTACTTGCCATTCAATAGAGTGTTATATTTGTCAAACAAAAGTACTTGGCGTTGGAAGATCAAGAGGAGTAACCTATGCTAGCGTACCTACAGTGACATTACCAGTACTACATTCAACTGCAGTTGCGGATCCAGTTCCATTGTCAACAGTAACATCTGAGTGCGGGGGATCAAGTTGTACTGAATTTCGCATGGAAAACGAAAGAAACGTTCTGTCACAAGCACAACTTAATGATTGGATAAGAGATTTGGAACTATCCAAGGAAAAGGCCGAGATCCACACTTCTCGTATGCAACAATTTAAATTTGTGTCATCCGATGTTAAGGTGACATATAGTAGAACTCGTCACGAACCATTTTCCAAACACTATACCAAGAAAGACAGTATATGCTACTGCAACGACATCCCTGGTTTATTCAAAGAGTTTGGTCAAACATATGATTCAAAAGAGTGGCGATTGTTCATAGACGGCAATAAACTGAGTTTGAAGGCTGTATTATTGCATATTGGTAACAAAAAGCCTTCTATCCCGATAGCACATGCAGTAAATACAAAGGAAACCTACGAGGAAATGCAAAAAATACTCAAATTTATCAAATATGAAGAGCATGATTGGAAAATATGTTCTGATCTCAAAGTCGTTGCAATGCTATGCGGTCTACAAAGTGGCTACACCAAGCACTGCTGCTTCCTCTGCAAGTGGGATAGCCGAGCTCGTAAGGACCACTACGTCAGAAAGGATTGGCCGGAAAGAGTCGAGTTTACCGTTGGTGTGGATAACATCAAATACACCCCTCTTGTCAAGAAAGAGAAAATCATACTTCCACCCTTACACATCAAGCTCGGTCTCATTAAAAACTTTGTTAAGGCTTTGGACAAAGAAGGCGAAGCATTCGACTATTTGAAAACAGTTTTTCCAGATATTTCTCAAGCCAAGATAAAGGAAGGTATTTTTGTTGGACCACAAATAAGAAAGTTGATCAACAATAACAACAATAAGGTCGTTGCTTCTTTTCTCGGTAGACACAAAAGCCCTAACTACGAGCAGATAGTGAACGACCTAATCAATAATTATGCGAAAATGGGCGTAAATATGTCTTTAAAAATTCACTTTCTCCACTCACATTTGAGCTTTTTTCCGGCAAATCTTGGCGACGAAAGTGATGAACATGGCGAAAGGTTTCATCAGCAAATGAAATTAATTGAGAATCGATATCAAGGATTCTGGGACGTCGCAATGATGGGTGATTACTGCTGGTTTCTCATAAGAGAAACCGATCCTAAACTGAATAAGCGTCAAAGTAGAACACATAATTATTTCGACAACATAGTAAAATCAAATTAAGATAAAGATTGTTAGAATATAGTATAAACATAAATAAATTTA
>NW_023466460.1:0-7491 GCF_013731165.1 Rhagoletis pomonella
TGACTTATAGTTTCGGATTTATAGCTGATAAAATATTCCACGCCTATGGGATGTGCCACGCCTCCTTTTGCAAACTCATTTATATATACCTTACTGTAAGCACCTACCATATATATGACTGCATACCGAATTTCAAGTTCATGTGACTTATAGTTCCGGATTTATAGCTGATAAAATATTCCTATGGGATGTGCCACGCCCATTTTTACAAACTCATTTATATATACCCTACTATAAGCACCTACCATATGAGTGACTGAATAACAAATTTCAAGTTCATATGACTCATAGTTTCGGATTTATTTAGCTGATAAAATATTCCACGCCTATTGGATGTGCCACGCCCACTTCTACAAACTCATTTATTTGTACTATACTATAAGCGCCTACCATATATATCACTGTATACCAAATTTCAAGTTCATGTGACTTATGGTTCCGAAGTTAGATTGATAACAAATTTCACGCATAACAATGCCACGCCCACTTTTACAAAGTCATTTATATATACTCTACTGTAGGGATGCCCAAATCAGCACATATGTGTCGCGGGCGACTGCGCGTGTAAAGCTTTGCACAGCGGTGCTTGGTAAGCGCGGAAGCAAAAAGTTATCGGAAGGGGAAAACGAAGTCATCAGAATAGTGAGATTGTATGTGTGACAGTGATGGAAAATGAGTGTGCATTGTGCCATTTTCGGCCCTTTCGAAAGCAGCCGGCACCTTCAGCACAATCGATTGATTTTCGGCACTATTTTTTCGTAACTCAATGCAACTAATAAATATTTCTTTCGGATCCGCAATTAAAAATATTTTTTTTTTTACATTTAATCGTATATGCTTAAACTGATAAATGATATAAACATATAAACGCAAGCAGAAGAATCTCGCTTCCACATTCTGCATATGCGCTTAACATTTTTGCTTAAACAAATTTGTCGAAATTTCATCTCTAAAGCAAATATTAAATATCATTTAATATATACTTTAGATTTAAATAATCATTTTTAGTGGTGGGCGAGTCCGAGATGTTTAAATGATCGAGATAGTACATTCAATTCGCGTATATTTTTGAGAACTTTTTTCGTTGAAGGTGTTGCACTTTTTTTCCATACTGAAATTTGTGTACATCATTTATCAATGTCTAAGAAAAACTATAAAATAAAGCTTAATTTAAAATATTGGAATAAAAAACAACAACGCTACACGCGCATTCATCCATATAACATAAAATGCGAACGTTCGTTATATGGAAGAAAGTGCGCAACACCGCAAACAAATCAAAACATCAAACAATCAAAAAAGCAATGGTATTTTCTAGACACTTCAAACTTGCACCTTATTATACTAGAATCAATGGTATTTTCTAGACACTTTAAACTTGCACCTTATTCTACTAGAATGAATGGGCTACAAAATTGTTAACCCAAAACATGTCTACAAATTCTGAATAAAAACTGTGAAAATTTGATGAAACTTTGTTGATTTTTTTCATTATTTCAAGTGTCGATTTATTTGCAAGGTTTTTGTTTGATAATGAGCTACAATTTTATAAAAAAAATAATTAAAATTATTTAAAAAAATAAAATACATACCGGGTGACCGTGTAATTTTTGTCAAAGATGAAGACAATGATGATAAAACATTAATACACTATATAGGTCAGTTCATATTAATGAACATAAAATGAGATCACTATCGATAAAATGGAAATCCTCAAGGGAAATTTATAATTTCAACGCATGGAATTTACATACATTTTTTTACTTTCAACCCCCGAATTGCTCAATTACTTCTATTTCTGCAGGATCGCCATTAGGTAAATTGCATTTCCAAAGACTTTTTCAAAATAAATAGCGATGAGGGATATTTCACCCGCCGGTGATAAGAAATCGCAATCACCATAACGCACGTCACTAATATTACTGTTCACAATCACGTTTATATTCAAAATTACAATTCACAATTTCCTGTTGTAGCGAATATGAAATATTTTCTTAAATGTAAACGGATTAAGAATCAAAGTGCTGGAAGAGATTTGAGCGTTTGGTACAAAAAGTATTTTTGATGTTTAAATTGTACTTAAAATCGGCAAATTGTACTTTTGTACATTTTAAAATTAATTGTACTGAAAAAAGTTCAATTGTACTTAAAATATCAACACTGTTTCACTGGCGCTGTACTTGCTGCAGCGATGCCAGATTTGAGCGTACCCAATTTTTTACCGATAATAACTCATGCGAGGGATTTGGGTATTGGGCATTTTACAAGCCTATTAGGAAGTATACATATCTGTGTTCGTATAGAATAGTAGCTTATGTCGGAAGACTGGCTTTAGTATAATGAACCATTCGCAGCATACGATTGCGAAAGACTCACTGGCGCCGAGTCGTTGAAGAACTCTTGGAAAATAAACGTAAAAGACGGTAATGTTAATGGCGATGCTAGCAAGTCAATATTCGTATAAAGTTTCATAAAAAAATTCCTTGTGGTATAGAGAATATAGGAAATGGTACATTTTACTAAAGCCAGCCTCCCGACATAAGCTACTATTTCATACGAACACAAATATATTCGTCTACAAATAATGTTGATTGTTTTAATTAAGTCCTAAGATAAGTTTGTGAATCTTATCAGTGTTCTATATAAGAACCAAAAATCAATACCCTCGCCAATTAGAACTTTTGCTTTAAAAGAAAAATATACATAGCGGATTTACTCAATACTTGGTCTGGCATCACTGTTTGGCAATTGATGTGCTCAGCTCACTGTTGCCGAGGTCGTGCATTTTGCACTAAATTTAGTGCTTTTGGTAAACCAAAAAGCCAAAATAATTGGAATTCAATGCTTGGTGCGGTATTTAGTGATCCTTTTTTAATTTAAGCACACCGAATGCATGGGTACATATGTATGTATGTATACACTATACACTAATATTCTACATTAAGATGGAATTCATTTACTGAATAAAATGTGAGGAATAGGTAAATTAAATATGTTTTGCGTTTTTATAAATGTATTGAAATTAATTTATTAATAAAAACGCGAGGAAATGGATATGTATATACACTTTTTACTGAATAAAAAAAATTATTAAACATGATAATAAAAACTTGGCGCTTTTGTTTTGGAAAAATTGGCTTTTTCTGGTGGCCTGATGCCACACTGGCGCAGTTGTTGCAAAAGTACACATAAATACACGCATTTTTACTTGAAAATAAGTGTGTAGTGGTTAATATGTATACGATGCCATCTCCGTACAGCTCACTTCACCTCGCCTAGCACGCTCGCGTGCGCGCAGTTTGCCCGCGACGTCCACTGCGTGCACCTCTGCTGTGCATCCCTACTCTACTGGAAGCACCTACCATATATATGACTGCATACCAAATTTCAAGTTCATGTGACTTATAGTTCCGAAGTTATGGCTGATTAAAAGTTTCACGCCTATGGGAGATGCCACGCCCCCTTGTCGAATCCCAATTTTTTTTTTACCCTATTATAGGCCCAGATGTCATGGCAATACTCTCTCAAAATTTTGTTCGATTCTGTCCGTCCGTTTAGGCTGCAACCTGGTACATACATACATACATACATACTTCCACAAATATATAGTAGATATATCTTTCTCTTAGCGTAAAATAATTTTTGGGGATGTCTTGGCCACAGGGCCACCTATCGTGTAAGTTTCAAGTCCAAATATTTCTTTTCAGTTGGCTAAATTGTTTTCTAAATATGAGCCAAATCAGCAAGTAAATGTAATTTTTAGGAATATTCTGACCCCAGCGCCACCTAGCGAGCAAATTTTTTGTAGAAATATTTCTTTTCAAGGTACTGATATATGTTCCAAATATGAACGAAATCGGTTAAGCCGTTTGGTAGTTTAGTGACATAAAATATACGGAAATCTCTATGAAATTGTGAAATCGTGGCGTCTCAGATTTCTTAACTTTTTGGCAACAACAACAAAAAGTTTTGAATTTTTTTTAATCGAAAAACCTCCCACACAGAAGGTCCAAAATAGTACCTTTTACAGAATTGAAATCGGTTCGGTCGTTTGGTCAGGCATCGCGGTCATACGAAAAACATTTCATTTTTATATATATAGATTGAAGTCGGTTTGGTTTTTAACCGACTTCCAAAAAAGGAGGAGGCTATCAGTTCATCGGAATATTTTTATTTATTTTTTATGTATGTTACCGCATAACTTTGGACCACGTCAACCGATTTCGATCGGAAAGGTAGTGTCTCAGAGGTGGTCCCATACTAATCTGGTTGAGATCCGATCAGTGGATCATGAGATATATATATATATATATTTTTTATATGGGAGTTGAAGTCAGTTTTTTTTTTGCTAAAAATTACTTGTTTGCTTAAAAATTACTCTCCCAATATAGCGACGACGACATTGTCTGCTTCAGCGTCCAAATGAAAGAGAGCGTGGTCTGGCTGGCAGCAACCTACATGGCCCCCGACAGCCATGTTTCTCCACCCTATAGACTGGAAGAAGCTGTGAAGGAAGCAAATGGCAGGAAACTCCTTGTCCTAATAGGGGCTGATTCTAATTCGCATAACACGATCTGGGGCTCAAGCGACACCAACTCCTGAGGTGAGTGTTTACTTGACTTTATTCTTTTATATAATCTTACTGTATGTAACCGCGGGCTCGACCCTACTTTTGTGACCTCTGTTAGAGGCGAAGTGCTGGATAAAACCCTTGTTTCGAGCGGTTTGTCTGATCAGATATGGGACTGGCGGGCATCCAAAGAACACTCTTTTTTCTGACCACCTCTACATTAGTTTTAAGCTCACTTTGGATCCTGCTCCTTCAACAGCATACAGGAACAAGAAGCGAATCGACTGGGCAAAGTATAAAAATACGCTGTCGGCCTCTCTACACAGATACGTTTCTCATGGTAAATCCCGCTTATCGCTAAGACCTGATGAAGCGAGTCTCGAATACGAAGGTTGTTTCTCTCGGTGAGCTGGACTCATCGTCAAAAATTGATGAAGCAGTAAACTTGGTGACAAATGCCTGTAATTCTGCTTTCAAAGCCTCCTGCCCAAGCACCCTTCCGAAGGTCAAAAAGAAACCCCAGTGATGGAATCCTGAGATTTCATCACTAAGGAAAAACAGCAGGAGGCTCTTCAGTCAAGTTAAGCGAACAGATCTTTGGAAACCCTACAAAGACGCACTCAAAGTTTTCAAGAAGGCCATAACGAGGGCGACGACACGATGTCGAGGGTGGTTTCAACAACGTCTACCCGAAGTCTGTGGTTAAGTCCCTTCTCATGGCGGGGGTGCAGCGAGGTCTGTTGGATTTTGTTGAGCTCCCTCTCGGAAAGACAACTAGTCTATCAGAACTGAGAATGGTTCCATTACAAAGTATGTGACCAGAGGCACCCCCAAGGGGGCGTTCTCTCGCCTCTACTCTGGAATCTAACAGTGAACACCAGTGATCGGACTTAATAAAAATTCTGTGTGGTAGATTCTGGGAAAAAATGTGGTAGATTTAGAAAACATGTGGTAGATATCAGGTTTCGGACCAAACTTTTTACAAGGATTAAAAAAAAAATCTCCAAGGTTTCGCCTAAACTGCAAAACTTTTTAATTCGAGTCTCTAGAAACAACTTTTAACTTGGGTTTTACCGAGTTTGACAATCCTCAAGTAAAAGTAAACAACGCCTTAAAAACTTTAGCTGCATTGTAATGTGCTAATACTTTCACAAAAATCGCCGATTTCTTACATTTTCTTTATTAGTTTTTTTTTATGAATCATATATTTTGCAATTTAACACAATAAAATCACGTTTCCCGACGAATAATTTAAAATTGATAAATTGAGAAAATTCGAGTTTTTGTTTACTTTTACTTGAGAAATGTCATCGCCGCGGGGAATGCGAAATCTTGTATACTATTATTGTTCTTATTAGGGACACGAATTTCGATACGATATGATACCATATCGATATCTTTGCCATTCGATACCGATACTTTCTACTCGAAAGTTTTCAAACGATATTTTTTGGAATCGAGTACCAGAACCGTTGTATCGTAGCGAATCGTAAATGTACATTACAAAGTTTATGTGGATAATGATACATTTGCATGGCAAAATATAATAAAATAAAATGACAAGTAAGAGCAGCGCTGTCTTCGGCTATGCCGAAGGTCTCATACCTTTCATGAACATCTGAAAATTTTTCTTTCACAGCTTACATAGATAGAGGAGATACATGCATATATAAAATATCATATTTAAACAATCAGAGGTATGGAAGATATACCTTATATAGCACCAATCTAAGTGATTTTCACTGCTGTGTGATCGGTATGTAAACCGAATTTCTCAGTAGACTTTGTGTTATTATTTATAAAATAGGTTACGAAATTTATCGACTTTAGCTGTCCAAATAAAGGAGTTTTACAGTAAAGCCCTATATCAGAACAATCAGTTTTATGGAGGCAATAAATATGTTATAGTGACCCGATCTTTGTTAATTTTACTGTAAACTTTTTGTTGATAATGAGTTGATGAAGAATATCATATCTGAACAATCATTTGTATGAAGACTATAGGTTATAGCGACCCGATCTTCGCCATTTTCACTGTAACTATTTTTATGATAACGCCCACCCATTGCGAAGTTTCATGTTCCCAGCTGCATAAATGGAGGAGTTATGACAGAAAATCGCATATCTGAACAATCAGTTGTATGGGAGCTATATGAAAAGTGACCCGATCTTTGTAAGTATTTTGTTGATAATGGGCAAAGTATTGCAAAATTTCATGTTCCTAGCTGCATAAATGGAGAAGTTATGGCAAAAAAATCTCATATCTGAACAATCAGTTGTATGGGAGCTATATGTAAAAGTGGCTCGATCTTTGTTATTTTCACTGTAAGTATTTTGTTGATAATGGGTGGAAGTACTGCAAAATTTCATGCTCCTAGCTGCATAAATGAAGAAGTTATGGCAAAAAATCTCATATCTGAACAATCAGTTGTATGGAGTCTATAGGTTATAGCGACCCGATCTTCGCCATTTTCACTGAAAGTATTTTTTTGATAATTAGTGACAACAGTGCAAAATTTCATATTTCTAGCTACTTAAATGGAGGAGTTATAACGAAAAATCTTATATCTGAACAATCAGTTGTATGGGAGCTATAGGTTATAGTGACCCGATCTCTGTAATTTTCACTCTAAGTTTTCTATTGATAATGGGTGGAAGTATTGCAAAATATCTTGTTCCTAGCTGCACAAATATAGAAGTCATAACTAAAAATCTCATATCTGAACAATCAGTTGTATGGGAGCTATATCTTAAAGTGGTCCGATTCTTCCGGTTCCGACAAATGATTATTACATTTGTAATGCGATAAAACCATACAATTTGCAACCCTATAAATCACCTTGTATGAACACACCTTAAAGCTAATCTAGTACAATAATTAAGAATTTACGATATCAAGAATGCAACCCCGTGTACATATA
>NW_023466461.1:0-7490 GCF_013731165.1 Rhagoletis pomonella
GTCCAATTACATGCTACTATAAAACTCGCTAGGTGGTGCTGGAGTAGAGTTATTTATAAAAATCGTATTTATTAACCGATTTCGTTCAAATTTTAAATGTGAGCTATGTACCTGTATGTTGGAAAATTCTTTTGATAAACATTTACCCGATTAGTGCCGCTGGAGTTAAGGTTTAAATTCAGAACACGTATTCATTTTATGGTAAGCAATGGTTTTGCAAAAAATGAACCCAATGGATGGCGCTGCAGCCGAAATGTATAGAAACCCCGTGTGGTTGGCCTGCTTTGGACCTATGTTTAAGTTATACGAATTTAATTTTGAGATGTCTAAATGAAGGATGGGGTTAAGTTTTTCTGACGCCCTCATGCACGATCATGCGGTCTTGCATCTACCCAGAAATCAGTTAATACATTTTACCACGAATTGTAAAAGTGGTGAATTAACAAGGAAAAATCACCGTATTTAGGTATATCAATTGCTTCATTTGAAAGATACTTAAGCGATCATTTAGCAATGTACCGGAAAACTTTTCATCCTGTGGGACAGCGAGGACTCTTGGCCCTCCTATAAAGAAAACGCACTTCTGTACTCTTGAGTTTCCCTATAAGAACTTTTATTGGCATACGCATCGCACCAATGTTGTAGTTGCAAGATCATACAAAAAGATTACGCATGATTGGCGCAGATCTCACAGGTGGAAATAAGGCCATCAGTAAAGCTCATGACACCAAAAGGGAAATGGTATTCCATATGGTACCACCGCGTTACTATTATTGGCCTATGTGTGAGGAGGATACTGCGCCTTAGTGGTTTCAACTTAAATCAAAAATTTTGACTTTACAGACTAATTTTGTTTTTAAACGCTCTATTGCATTGGCTAACGTAAAAGCTCTTATTAGGTGCCGCGAAGTAAGCGGGCATTGGCTAGTTTATAATATAAATTGAATATTGCAATATGGGTATCAAACTGAAGGGGTTTATGAAATATATTTTTGGGAGGGTTGCCACCTGTTTCAACAATTTTATTGTATTAAATTGATAAAATAAATAAAATATATATCTACATCTACGTATATATATAATAAAATTGTAATAGGTCGACGATGTCTTAACCTTATAGATATTAAAGAAAATTTAATTTGGTGGGTTTTTATTAAAGCTACAGAAGCCAAATAAACAATTATTAGAATTTTTGAATCTCTGTCTGTCTGTATATTTGTACGCGCATCAGTCGAAAACATGGAATTGAATGCAGTTTTCACCGATGTATCGCTAGAGATCTAGCTTCCAATATAGAAGAAAAAATTAGACAGTTGCCACCTGTGTTTAAAATTTCAGTTTAGGTCAATTGATACGGCAAAGTGAATACTGAAATATGGATGTCAAAAGAAAGAAATTTACAAAGGCTTACAGCTGAAAATATTTTTGTGGAAGGTTGCCACCTATTTGAAAACTTTAATTTAATTTAGTTGATAGCATAAATTCAATATTGCAATATTGGCATCAAACTAAAGACGATAGGAAATTTTAATGCTGAAAATATTTTTAGGGGATTTGCCAACTGATTGAAAAATTGTATTCATTAAAATTTGTAAAATAAATGAAATATTGCAATACGAATATTAAACTAAAGAGGATTAGGAAGCTTACTTTTGAAAATATTCTTGAAGCGGGTTTGAAAACTTTAAATCAGTTAAATTTATAATATAAACTAAGTGTTGCCATATGGGTATCAATCGAGAGTATTTGAGAATATAAAACAGGTCGATATCTGTACATAATAGACGTTAAAGAAAAATTAATAGGGGGTTTATTAGATCAATAGAAGCCAAATATAAAATTGTGGTATGTTTGTCTGTATGTTTGTAAGCGCATCACGCAAAAGCTAATGTATGGAATTAAATGCAGTTTTCATCGATGTACATATTGCTAGAGCTCTAATTGAAAATATAGAATCAATTTTTTTTTGTTTTAGTTTATCGTCGATCATTATTCCTAGGTATTTGAACGTATTAACTTTTTCCATTGCGTCGTTGTTATATTTAGAATTAGCAACGGATCGTTCTCAAAATTTCGCCTTGATATAACCACAAACTTATTTTTTTTTATTTCTGTGTGGAAGGTTTTGCGCTAAAAAAAATTAAAACTTTTCGTTGTTGCTGCCAAAAAATTAAGAAATCTGAGACGTCACGTTTTACAATTTCATACAGTTCTCTTTACAATGTATTTCACTAACCTACTAAACGGCTGCACCGACTTGGTTCATATTTGGCAACACCTTGAAAGTAAATATTCTGACCAAAACTTTACTCGGTATGCAGCTCGGGTTATTCCCAAAATTCTTATACAGACTAAAACGTAAAAAACCAATATATCTCTAAAACCAATTACGCTGGGGTAACTGAAACATATATTGAAAATGCATTGGGAAAGGGGGCGTGGCTCCTTCCTTTCATACAAACTGAACTTCTCATATAGCTTATCTCTGGAACTGCTTACGCTAACGTCCTGAAATTCTACACAGCTACATATGTTATCAATACCGTAGTTATGGCGAAAAGTGGTAATTATCGAAAGGCTGGAAAGATATACATTTACGTAAACGCGCAAGTATCATTCGATTGGGAACCGTTTTCTCATAGATTTCTAAATCCCATTGAACTATTGTATTTATGTGAAAATTTTGAAGAATTTTTTTTAAATGTTTCACAAAGAATGGAGCTTTGCTTTTACGAGTTTCGCTCTAAACTGTCCTATCTACATACAGTGAAACCCGCTTAAGTACCTCCCCGCTTAAGTACCTAACCCGCTTAAGTAACCAACATTTTTGGGCAATATGAATTATTGAATGTAATCTGAAGAAAATCCCTCTCTTAAGTACCTCCCCGCCTAAGTACCTAAATTTTTCGTACCCCATTTACCACTTAACCTATAATTTTCCCCTTTTAAGTGCTCTTTTAAAATTTCTTAAAATATTTACATCTTTTGAAATTCAGTGGCAGCGTTACACACCTTCGGCAAAAAAATAATAAAAAATCAACGGTAATTTTTAGACACTAGAGACTAGCGCATTGTTACACTAAAATTTAATGGGCTATAAAGCTGTATTATTAAAAAATACTTCAGAGAAAAAATTTTAAATTTTGGTGATTTACTTAAGCGGGTTCTTTTAAGTATCCAACCCGCCTAAGTACCTCAAAAAGCTGACATTTTTCGTGAGGTCCTTAAGCGGGTTTTACAATACCTATTTGAATAAAATGATAGCCGTTTTCGTTGTTCGGAATAAACTCAAAAACCACTGAATAGAGTTCCGTCAGATTGTCGGAGGTTATCTTACATACATATATGGCCCAATTACATGCTACTAGAAAACTCGCTAGGTGGTGCTGGAGTAGAGTTATTTATAAAAATCGTATTTATTAACCGATTTCGTTCAAATTTTAAATGTGGGCTATGTACTTGTATGATGGAAAATTCTTTTGATAAAAATTTACTCGATTAGTGCCGCTGGAATTAAGGTTGAAATTAATAACACGTATTCATATTATGGTAAGCAATGGCTTTGCAGAAAATGAACCCAATGGATGGCGCTGCGGCCGAAATGTATAGAAACCCCGTGTGGTTGGTCTGCTTTGGCCCTATATTTAAGTTATACGAATTTAGTTTTCAGATGTCTAAATGAAGGATGGGGTTAACTTTTTCTGACGCCCTCATGCACGATCATGCGGTCTTGCATCTACCCAGAAATCAGTTCATAAATGTTACCACGAATTGTAAAAGTGGCGAATTAACAAGGAAAGATCGCCATAGGTATATCAATTGCTTCATTGACTCATTTAGCAATGTACCGGAAACTTTTCATCCTGTGGGACAGCGAGGATTCTTGGCCCTCCTATAACAGAAAACGCACTTCTGTGCACTTGAGTTTCCCTATAGGAACTGTTATTGGCATACGCATCGCACTAATGTTGTAGTTGCAAGATCATACAAAAAGATTCCGCATGCTTGGGAGATAAGGTGGAAAAGGACCATCGGTAAAGCTCATGACAACGAAAGGGATTGGTATTCCATATGGTATCACAGCGTTACTATTATTGGCCTATGTGTGAGGAGGATACTGCGCCTTAGTGGTTTCAACTTAAGTAAAAAATTTTGACTTTACAGACTAATTTTGTTTTTAAACGCTCTTTTGCATTGGCCAACGCAAAAGCTCTTATTAGGTGCCGCGATGTAAGCGGGCATTGGCTATAGGGAGAATAAAATTGGGATTCGACAAGGGGGCGTAAAATTTTGTATCACCTGTAACTTTGGAACCATGAACTTGAAATTTGGTATGCAGGCATAGCTATGGTAGGTGCTTATAGCAGGCTATAAATAAAGGAGTTTGTAAAAGGGGGCGTGACACATCCCAGAGGCGTGAAATTTTTTATCAGCTCTAACATGGGAATCATAAGCTCCATGAACTTGAAATTTGGTATGCAGGTACAGCTATGGTAGGTGCTTATAGGAAGGTATATATGAATGAGTTTATAAAAGGGGGCACGGCACATCCAGTAGGCGTGGATTTTTTTATCAGCTATAACTTCGAAACCATAAGTCACATTCCCACGACAGCCGGTTCTACGTACCGGAATGACTCGGGTTTTACCCGACCAAGGGCTTGTGTTTCGGCGATCTAACCCCGTTTAGGTCGGCGAAGTATCTCAGAAGTTGTTCGTCCATAGGGCCACATTCACTACGTATTCTTCTACTCAGGGTTGGCATCGAGACAAACCCAGGGCCAGAAATCTACACCTGCTGTGTATGCCGGAGACGACTACACCACAACTCCACCTCAGTCAAGTGTAAGTGTAGCCTGTGAGGGGTGGAGTCACCTTAGAGTCTGCTCAGGACTACGGACACATCGACAGTGGACCACGTCGTACGTGGCCCCCTGTTGCTCAAACAGAGCAGCCTCCACGGCTAACCTCAGTCCACCTGAGCAGCCTCACACAGTCACCACAACACAACAACATAATAACACCACAGACCATACCACAGCCACGACAGACCACATAACACACACACCCGCACCACCACCCACACGCCGCCGCCAACAACTCCTGGTTCCCCCTACAATCTGCACGGTATGTCAGACCAGGATATTCCGTAATGTGACATCAGTCAAGTGCAACACCTGCCTTGGCTGTTGCCACTTTAGGGCATGCTCAGGTCTGCGTACCACGCGAGATTGGACTGGGAAATTCGAGGGCCCGTGTTGCGCTGCTCGGTCGCAGACCCCAACTGCGACGCCTCCCGCCAACACCACAGGGCGGCAACCATCACAGCAGCGCACACAGCCAACGGCGGTAAGAACACACACATCACTTACACCCCACATCACGACACGTCTCCCAAACCACATGAAGCTCCTTCAATTTAACTGCAACGGGCTACAGAGCAAGGTTGAGGAGATAACCGTCTTCATGTGTCGGCATGGTATATTGATAGCTGCGGTCCAAGAGACGAAGTTGCACAGCAATTCAACTTTGTTGAATTTCGCCGGGTGCAACGTGCACCGTCGAGATCGCGAGCGAGATAATGGTGGTGGCTTAGCGTTCCTCACGCACCACACCGTGCAGTATCGTCTTATCCAAGCAGACATCGATCGCAGGGATACCACCCTAGAATGTCAGGGCATCGCTATCCGATCAGGCGATGTTGAGCTCGAAATATTTAACATATACATACCCCCTGTCACCTGCTGCCCGGCAGGATAGCACCCTGATATAGGTGCGCTCCTCAGAGGTGAAAACCGTATGGTAGTAGGTGACTTTAATGCGCACCACGATCCTTGGCACTCAAGCCTGTCAAACGATCGTAGGGGAACAGACTTAGCTGAGCAGCACAATGAACGACGACGCACCCACCAGGATTATCGGTAACTGCAGTAGCTCGCCAGACATCACCATAGTCAGCGCTGGTCTGATAAACAGCATAACATGGCGACCTATGCTGACTTTAGCATCAGACCACCTACCCATAGTCATCACGATAGATAAACCAACCGACTTTGCCTCCGCCAAACACCGGACCTATATAAACTTTTCTAAAGCTGATTGGAAAGGTTACGCGGAGTTTACGGAAAACACCTTCACAGCGCTCCCCAACCAACCGACGTCCATCTCGGTGAACGTAAGTTCCGCAGGGCTGTCACTGCTGCTGCAGCTCGCTTCACACCGGTAGGATGTATAACGGACCCAAGTCCAAACTTCCCTGCCGAAGCGGCTGTTCTAGCCAATGAGCGTGATAGCCTTCGTCAGGCCGATCCCGGAGATCCCGGTATCAGGGATCTCAACGCGGAGATTCGGCAACTAGTAAACGTACATAAGCGGAAGAAGTGGGGGAGCATCTGAAGACCTGTAACTTCCCCTCTGGTGTGAGCAAGCTTTGGTCAACCGTGAGGTCGCTTTCCAATCCGACGAAGCACGACGACAGAGTCGAAATTTCCTTCGGCGACCATGCTTCGTCGGACCCGGAGCGATGCGTGAGCTATTTTAGCCGGCAGTTCATACTGCATCCTCCGGTGGACAAAGCCAAGCGTCGAGTGACCAGAAGGCTGCACAAACTGCCAACAACCTGTGCCCCCCTTGCTTTCACTTGCGGTGAAGTTCAGGTGGCCATCGAGAAGGCGAAAGCCTCCAAAGCCATGGGTCCCGAAGAAATATGCATGCTGATGCTGAAAAATTTGGGTCCTGCGGGGGTAGCGTACCTAACGGAGGTCCTCAACTTGTCTATGGCCACTCTCATCATGTCAGACATCTGGAAGGTGGGGAGAGTGGTCCCACTGCTCAAACCGGGGAAACGTGCCAACAAAGGAGATTCTTATCGTCCGATAACCCTCCTCTCCCCGGTAGCGAAGACACTCGAGGCCTTGCTACTCCCATACTTCACAAACCACTTGACCCCGGCGAAGCATCAGCATGGTTTCCGTAAAGTGCACAGTACAACAACAGCACTTAACGCCATAAACACTCAGATGACTCGTGGCCTTAACCGCTTCGGCAGGGAAGTTTGGACGTGGGTCCGATATACATCCTGCCGGTATGAAGCGAGCTGCAGCAGCAGTGACAGCCCTGCGGAACTTACGTTCACCGAGATGGACGTCGGTTGGTGTGGGGAGCGCTTTGAAGGTGTTTTCGGTAAACTCCGCGTAACCTTTCCTATCAGCTTTAGAAAAGTTGATATAGGTCCGGTGTTTGGCGGAGGCAAAGTCGGTTGGTTTATCTATCGAGATGACTATGGGTAGGTGGTCTGATGCTAGAGTCAGCATAGGTCGCCATGTTATGCTGTTTATCAGACCAGCGCTGACTATTGTGATGTCTGGCGAGCTACTACAGTTACCCATAATCCTGGTGGGTGCGTCGTCGTTCATTGTGCAGAATGTCGAATCGTCTATCTGCTCAGCCAAGTCTGTTCCCCTACGATCGTTTGACAGGCTTGAGTGCCAA